>NC_087206.1:86793154-86798154 GCF_015104395.2 Macrobrachium nipponense
AGGTCAACGAAATATAGTCTATAATATATCAGTGCATACATAATTTTTAGAAAAAAGCAACAGTTAACCCTTAAACGGTCAACCTCGTCATATGACGTGTTGCAGAAGTCGTCCCACATATGTTGTTTACGTCATGTGACGTTCTTAAGATTTTAAATTTGCGCGCCTTCATAGCTTATTGTATCGATATTGTTTCTGTACTACTTAGTGCCTTATTAGAGGCCTTGCTGGCCGTTTGCACTACATGTCTTCCATTTGTATGAACTGTGCGGGGGAGGGGGGCGGGGTTAAGGGTGGCCTAGGAGGTTGTCAGAAATGTCAAACCAGCTAATCCTGTGTGGCAAAGGATTGGTGGTGATAATTTTTTGCCACACCTTCGATTTTGATGAAAGTATATCAGGAATAAAGTTTTTTATTCTGTTTTTAATGGAACTGACTGTAGAGAGATCCAATCGTGATTTTCGGCAATACCAATATAACTTTAAAATGTTGATACATTTTAAGTATTGTGTAATGAATATGACCGATATATAGACAATGTGGTAAGATAACGTCTTGGCCGAAAGTTAAATGAAACCTTAATAAACAAACTTATATTACAAGTGAGACAACAATCTTCATTACAACGATATAAACTACTCAGATCTTTTTTTTTTTTTTTTTTTTTTTTTTTTACTCCGTGTGTGTGTGTGTCTTTCTCCCACTATACCTAATAAGTCCGCCCACCAAACGAACTCCAGAGCTTATTGGTGGAACTCTTGCTAGCAGAGAAGGAGTTCTCCCCCCATCTCCCTCAGTAAACATTGATACCATGTAATTTTTCGAAGTCTCTCAAGACGGTGTACCAGGCAAACCTGTGTCCAACTGTACCTGTGTGTGTTTGAGGTTGTGTGTATGTTTGTGTATGCTTCCAAAATGCACACACTCCTACTGGAATTTCCAATTGTGTTCGAGATTAGCACAAGTAAGAATACGTCTGTTACAATTAAAATGACATGATATCCCTTCCATTTGATTAAAAGAAAGTCAAAATGAAACGAGAGGTGAAATATTTCATTCTCACAACCAACCAGCCCAAAAGGGATCTGAGAATGTAATATCCCCATTGGAATTATTTGAAAAAAAAAAAAAAAAAAAAATTGTGGATTCCACATCAACAACGACGGAATTTTGATTCTCAAATATTCAGACACCGAGAAATCAACGTGGCAACTCTAAGCAAAATTATTAATAGAAAATCATCGATAAGAAAATGATCAGTACGAAAGCAATCAGTAGGAAACAGATAATCAGGTACATCCGAATTAATCATTCGTATAAAGTTTCGGACTGGTCGCTTAAATTATGAGCGATGGGAATGTGTAGAGTTATTTAAAACTCGCTGAACTCTCTTCAGTCTTAATATTCTTACTCTGAGTTTATACCTGTGAACCGTGGGTAAGAAATTGAAAGCCAGGAAGGAAGGAAGGAAGGAAGGAAGGAAGGAAGGAAGGAAGGAAGGAAGGAAGGCTACCACAAAAGAGATCGAGGCTTAAATATAGTTAGGCTTATATAGCTAGAATCTCCTCTTGACTGTGGGGTGAATTTCAGTGATTTGGTCCTGATATGTTTGGGAATTAGCAGGCCTCCTGACAACAATCAAGGCAAAGAACTGTTGAAGAATGCTTTTCATGATATGCTTCAATGGAAAAGTATTTAAAAACATTTCCAACTACAGCGGAAAAGATGAATGACCTATCACAGATTCGTATTGAAAGAAAATAAAATTCCATCCACTGAAGAAAAGTAAGATAGAAAGAAATATAACTGTTTTGCTGCACCGTTCAGTTGCAAATGTCAGAGAGAGAGAGAGAGAGAGAGAGAGGAGAGAGAGAGAGAGAGAGAGAGAAGAAAACCCCTTTCGAGAGACAGAAATAAAACCTGTCTTGCTATACCGTTCCTTTGCAAGCAACACAGAGAGAGAGAGAGAGAGAGAGAGAGAGAGAGAGAGAGAGAGAGAAACCCACTTCCATGAAGGATCCTCCATGAAGAAAGAGAGAGATTTGCCATCTTAGGGATAAACGTCAGTTATTGCAAACACGAAAGGAAGAGAAAATCGCCAGATTCTTCTTGGAACAAGCAAAGTTCGACACGGGACCGAGTATGTGTGTGTGTCTGTGTCTGTGTGTGTGTGTGTGTGTGTGAGAGAGAGAGAGAGAGAGAGAGAGAGAGAGAGAGAGAGAGAGAGAGAATATGTAACCGAATGAATAATACAACTCTATGACACGGGTGAGCGAGCAACATCTGGCACAATTCTTGTTCCCAGTTGACCTGAGTTTAGCGAAAGCATTTGCCCGCCCTTTCCATTGACCTTTGCGTCATTATGAAAGACACAAATGCTTCCGTCTCTCTCTCTCTCTCTCTCTCTCTCTCTCTCTCTCTCTCTCTCTCTCTGCACCGGGTATAAGTTTGGAAATCTATTTAAAAAGTATATTCCTACAAACGAACTCGATCCAATATCATATTCTTGGCCTTTATAGAATGTTGAAATATTTACTATTTTGATGGAAGAAACTTATTTCACGTAAACCTTTAAATCAATCGATATTTCAGATCACTATTTTACTGAATATGTTTGCGGATCAAATAATTAATTCATGAGTAATTGTTAAAGGGAGACTGGAGAGTGATTATCATTATTGCTATTCGGGTAATACCACCATTGCTGCACCATTGGCTTGATTATAGAAAGATCGTTCTTTATTTTTCTTATTTTTTTCCTGTCTTTAAAGATATAGAATCTGGACGCAGAATATGTAAACGAATCCTTCAGGAACAGTCAATAAGTACTGTATAGCCTCTACACATATTCAGAGATTATTTTGTCACTTATACATGCGTGACTTAAGCCACAGACATCGTTTGTTATCGAATTCCGCATATCTTGGGACTAGCCTACAACCGAGGGGAATTATAACTGATATGTAATTCTGCGTTTATCAGTTATAAAGTCCCCTTAGGCGAAATCTATTCTCAAGTTCAAGTAGCGAAAGTTGTTCCCAAGTTCAAGTAAATTCGATATGAAACAATATTTGTGCCTGTGTGTTTGTGAATATAAAAGTTATCTCAAGGTATATTGCATTAGATACCTAAGGATTTCTGAGGCTGAATATTTGTGGATATAAATTCTATCCCAAGGTATAGTGAATTGGACATCAATCGATATTTATGGCCTAACATTTGAGAAGACAAAAGTTACCCCAAGGTATAGTAACCAGATGGAAAAAAATCAAGGCGGAACAGAAATGTCTAATCTTGAAGATAGCAGTAAATCCAGCTTTTAATACTGGAAGAATTCTACATTTGTACGCAATATGGATAACGGGAGTAAAGAGAGACACCTAATACTCAAAAGCTGAAAGCAAGAAGGAAATAAACAGTAAACAGTAACGGCCCTTACAGGGGGGAAAATTGAAGGTTGATTTCGCCAGAGGAAATGAGAGATAGTAGTGGTTAAGTGCGTATTACTCTGAAGCCTATTACTCCAAGGCCTAACAAAATAACTATCATCCAGCTGGAAGGCTTTATGTACGGAAGACGAGTAGTAAATGACCTCTGGGCTTAATCGAGAGGCATCAAGGGAGGAGGTCGTTAATTGGAAGGACCTCGAAATTGGGCGATGAAGACAACATATGAAGGAGTTTACCACAGAAAACGCAACGTATGAAGACGTTTACCACGTCTAATTTGAAGCTCCGGTAAATTTCTGAATTTACAAATTAAAACTTCGATGAGTTTCTAAATTTAGTATCTGAAACAGTACTAAAGCGCCTTAAAGGCGATAACTAGCGAAGATTCCAGTTAAAGCCTCAAAGAGTTAACTTGTGTATCTCGGAACTCTCTGCTACATAACGTTATCGTTGATTGTATTTCAAATAATCTTCCGCCTTCAAACTGCTAATAATATAACAAACGATACAATGGGAATTGATTCTTTATAGTAGAGGTGAGAAGACAGTTTAACTATGCCTGGTATTCGAGAAAATTATCGAATTTTGAGAAAAAAAATATAATGCAATAATTAAAACATCATTTAAATGTGAATTTGTGATATTTTAAAGATAATTTTTTATGGGATGAAATTTAAAAACGTAAGGTTTTATCTGCCGAAAGAATGTTTCCTTTACCTTCAATACTTTTGGAGATATTAGCATTTAAATATAGTTGGAGCCGGGCCGGGCTAGGCTGCCAGAAATTAGCCCGTTTCCTGTAACGACCTCACTTCGCTCGTAACCAGTGATTAAATCTCCTGTTAAAAAAAAAATCACTATTTAAAGCTCCAGTGTTTTTCTAAAACTAAAAGAAATCCCTTATCTGAAGCCCCCAGTCAATTTCTAAATCTAAAAAAAACTCCACTATTCAAAACTCCGCTAAATTTCGATATCTAGTGATCAGAACTCCCATAGGTCATAGAAGCTCCATTGAATTTCAGTTTAGTCATTCAAACTCCTGTAATTAAAGCTACAGGACATTCTAATCTAGTCATTCAAACTCTGTAATTAAAGCTACAGGACATTCTAATCTAGTCATTCAAAACTCCTGTAATTAAAGCTACAGGACATTCTAATCTAGTCATTCAAACTCCTGTAATTAAAGCTACAGGACATTCTAATCTAGTCATTCAAACTCCTGTAATTAAAGCTACAGGCATTCTAATCTAGTCATTCAAACTCCTGTAATTAAAGCTACAGGACATTCTAATCTAGTCATTCAAACTCCTGTAATTAAAGCTACAGGACATTCTATTTCTAGTCATTAAAACAAATCCTGTAATTAAAAGCTTAAGGACATTCTAAATCTAGTCATTCAAACTCCTGTAATTAAAGCTCCATTAAAATTTCAGTTTAGTCATTCAAACTCTGTAATTAAAGCTACAGGGACATTCTAATCTAGTCATTAAAACTCCTGTAATTAAAGCTACAGGACATTCTAATCTAGTCATTAAAACTCCTGTAATTAAA
>NC_087206.1:86803154-86808154 GCF_015104395.2 Macrobrachium nipponense
ATTAATACAGATCAAAGATAAAGATACATTATACAAATTGCAGTGTTTCCTCCTACTGTTCATCTCCCTTATTCTGGATGGTCGTGAGTTATAAATAAAGGTATTTAAGCCCAACCTGTTGTATTTGCTTTACAATTAACACCAAAGTCCTCATTCCCACAGGTCTCATATAATTTACAAGCAGTGTCACTTTAATGGTGGCTTAATTTAGAGCAACAAGAAGGAGTGGTCCCTTGCATTCTAATTTTCCCCATTTCAGCTACTGATCGTGTCGTGAGTATGTCGCTGTTATGGCAGTTACTCGAATTTTAGTAATCGAAGTCCTATGTTTTAATGAAGACTTATCCCGGTACTCCATTTTCGTGATATCTTCCAGCTACACCTTGAAGTAAACGAGTAAGAATAGTGATCATTGCATAAAAAAAACTGTCATTTTATTTTCCTCACGCGTGCCTGATTTTCCACTTAATGCAAGATGGTTGATACTCCAAGTCCATCGCTTATTCGAGAACAAAACAATTTTAGAAAAATATCTACGTATTTACAAAGATTTAAAGCAGCTTTTAAAGATACTTTCACCCAAATGGAATCAACCTCTTTTCCTGTCCCGGATTCTCGCGAGATCATCCCCAAATCAAAGCTGATCGCAATTGGTTTCTTTTATCAAATTCAGTATTTCTCGCTTTCCAGAAGTTCCTTTTCCTCGCTGATGTTCTCTACGGAAGGGAATACGATTCAGTCCCGTTATACATAATCAGTTTAGAAAAGGTGCACTGTCGTGTTTTTAGTTGTTTTAGATTATGATTTAAATCATTATTTTCGGTGTCTTTATGATATAGTTTAAACATATATTTACAAAGAGTTTACATATGTTCAGGCCACGGTAGATATGGAGCACGAAAAATATTCTCATTTTTGACTACAATAATGGGTTATACACAAAAATATTCATACGCAATAATTATTCTTGAAAATAATTAAGCAAATATTCCTAAGAAGCGATCAAGTGTTCAGGCAACTGTAAATATAAACCAATAAATTATATCTTCTATATTATATATATATATATATATTATATATATATATTTATATATAGGAAGATATATATATCTATTATATTATATATAATATAATATATATCTAATATGGTGTATATATATATATATACCATATATACCATGTGTGTCTAAAAATTACAGTAAACGGCCGGAGCTGAAGCTCGAGGATAACATCACAACTGAAAATACCATGAAAGAAACCTACTGATCCTTTAAGAGCTCATCTGAAGCCGCATTTTCAAGGCTAAAAAAAAAAAAAAAAAACTTTCACGAACCTTAGTATCACATCAATCATCGTGGGGAATACTTCATGACAACTCAATATAACGGCGGCTCTTTTGGAAGTAACACACCAAACTAAAAGGGGCACTTTAACTACAATCTCAAATGATTCGCCTATATGAAGGTGAGATAGAGACTAACTTGGATACATAAAAGCAAGCGAGGAAAGCCAATCATCCGTGGTAAGCTATAAACAATTCTATTGAGAAATCTGAGAATTTAATGACGGTTCGGTCTCATTTTATGATTGGAGATTCCAAGATGGTTGTTCTGCACTCGGACTTGTGGCAGATAAAATCTTTGCTGTTGACGCATGTCTATTTTGTACCCTTATTTAAAATGAGGGACTTCAGTGTCGCTAAACGTCGGCATTAATGATAAGCCTTTTCCAACTATTGTGGGAATATTATATATATATATATATATATATATATATATATATATATATATATATATATATATATATATATATATATATAAATATATATAAGTATATGCATATACAAGTATATATATGTATATATATATATATATATATGAATATAAAATACATATATATAATATATACATATATATATATATATACTATAATGTATATATATATATAAATATATATTATATCTATATATAGATATTATATATTATAATATATGCATAAGATATATATATTTTAACTTAATATACATTATACTTATACTATATTTATATATATGATAGTATAATGTAATATATATATAAATAACTTATTAGGATATTTATATATATATATATATATATATATATATATATATATTATATTCCCCACCAATAATTGGAAAAGGGTTATTATGATTATATATATATATTATATATATATATATATATATATAATTTATATATATATATATATGTGTGTGTGTGTGTGTGTGAGTGTGTGTACTATTATATATTCATATATATATATATATTATATATATATATGAATATATAATAGTACACACACTCACACACACACACACACACACATATATATATATATATATATATATATATATATATATATATATATATATATATATATATATATATATATATATATTTACACACACACACGTTCATACACTGTCAAATTGTCAACCCCTATGAGAATAGTAAGTGACGACCCAATCCTTGCGTCTGCAAGAAACTTTAATTCCTGCATAAATTCTCCTCTGCCTTGGGAATTCCTTCCTCGACCTTGCTTGCTGTCTACCTGTGATTCCCAAACCACCAGGTCCTGGGTCCTGTGTAGAAGTTTGAAACACGAGTTACAATCAATGTGATCTGTCCTTTATGCCAATAAATCCTAGCATCTGGAATGTTTGTTTTATTATTTGAAATTAAATCAACCTTCTTTTCTCGCAGAAACTAGTTTGATTTGCTAGATTATATCCGTTTTTGTACTACCGTTCTTGAAAGATTCAGTTTAAACTAATTCATATAACTGCTATCATTATAAATATGAATCATGATGCTGCCATCATAAACATGGACTATGATGCAAAGACAACCTCAAGGAGGAAAATAATTACTACTATTTTTTTTTTCAAACCTAAATCGATCTTGATATCAGTATAATAAATCATGGCGCATAAACAGTTTCGCGGAAGTAGAAAAAATGTATCATTTTTTAACTCGCAAGTTCATCTTTATTGGCCAAGCACAGTAATATTCTCTTTCTCTCTCTCTCTCTCAAAAAAAAAAAAAAAAAAAAACTGATTATCCTGTTCCTCGAGCGAGGTTCCTAATCTGAAGAGAAAGGTGACTTCAAAGAAGCCCGGTTTTCTGGGACATGAAAGCCTCAAGATTACTGATTAGTCTTGCACTTCTCGAAAGTGACCCTTGTTAAAAAAAAAGGTCACTTTAATTTAAGGACACAACGCACGGGAGATACAAAGGCTTGCACAACCCATATGAGTTACAACAAAGACTTGCATAATGGATCTAAACTATAACCATAACGTCTGTTCCTTAAAAAATAAGATCGGGGCTAGCTAAGCAGATTAAGGCTTGTCAAGAGTATTGCATTATCTATGCAAACGATGGAGAAATGTGGAATCAATATTGATTTTCCTTTGACTAATAATAAGAAGCATATTGGTATTTTAACAACGGTGTCAGATTACATAAGACGTACAGTCATTGATTTATTTTTTTTTTTATACTTACAAGATCAGTAACCATGTCTAATCAATCATATAGACGGCAATGTGATGCCACCAATCAAAGAAGAGTTTTGTTGTGCTTACGTATCTCTTCGTAATCAGTCATCGTTAAAATTCAACATTTCTCTTTCAGAGAAAACAGATTTTGTTATCTAACGACAAACAAACATTTGTTTGCAAGCGATCATTCAATTAATTCGTAGTGTATACAATGAAAGCAAAGCTTTTTGTATATAAATATGTGTACGACTGTTTCTAGTGAAGTTTGCAAACTGTCGGATCAGCAAACTTACAGATGATGAATAAATACACAGAGCGCAGTGGTCTACGGGGTATTTTACATTTGCTGCAGTAATATCAAACCCGGAACATTCCAGTATTAGACACCACTCCATAATTTGTAAAATACCTATCGACAATAAAAACATCTGCATTTTAGGCCATACCACCAACCCGCAAGACCTTGTTATTCTAGAATAACTTTTTATTACATAACTTGTTCCATTGTTAAACACACATGAGTACTACCTCCTCCCCTCTGGACTTGTCTTGACCCATATTGTTTCTATGTTTACGTTTAGTTTAACGCTATCACTCCTCTTGGTCGGTTCTTAATCTTGTGTTTTTTAACTGATATTCTAATTATTATTTTACACTATATTCTGTTACCTTTCATTTCAATGTATATATTTTCAAAAGTCTGTTCATTCAATTAATTTTAATGTTGTGTGTATTTCTTAATTTTGCAAGAATAATTATCAGCTTTTTCAATTCTTAACTTTTAGTTTTTACAATTAATTTTATGTTCCATTTTAACAGCCCTGATGATATAATCAAATGGACAATTACGAAACGTTGGAATAAAGATTGCTTGTACATCTGTGCGTGTCCTCTTCCCTTTATTGATGATTATTAATATGGATTAACTCCTGACTCTTTACACTAAGCTCTCTCTCTCTCTCTCTCTCTCTCTCTCTCTCTCTCTCTCTCTCTCTCTCTCTCTCTCTCTCTATATATATATAATATATATATATATATATATATATATATATATATACATACATACATACATACATACATACATACGCAGAAGTACTACGGTGAAAAATGAACCGGGTTCGCACCCATTTCCAAGATGTGCTTTAGTGAGTCCATCCACATACATACATACATACAATGTATCATATGGATGTATGCGTAGGTGAATGTGCTTTTAGTGCCTGTTGGTATCTTTAGTCACGTGACTCTCTCTCAATGTTTATTTTGAACCCAAGAGCATTTGCTGGCATCACATTTAAAAAAGTGTAAACATGTCTATCTCTTTTTCAAGCACTGAATGTTTCCCTTAAATTGTAAGGAGAAGAAATAATCAATATCCTTTTACTGTAACGAATTTTCGTAATTTTGTTACAGTAACACATAACGTAATTCAGACAACGTCCTAAAAATATTTTCTGTTATCTAACTCAACAAACTT
>NC_087206.1:86813154-86843154 GCF_015104395.2 Macrobrachium nipponense
TAACTGGAATTTTTGTTTGTTTGTATGGTGTTTTTACGGTGCATGGAACCAGTGGTTATTCAGCAACGGGACCAACGGCTTTACGTGACTAGTGAACTTCTCACCAGAAATACACATCTCTCACTCCTAAATAGAATGCCCGAGAATTGAACTCGCCGCCACCGATGTGGCACGCCAACACCATACCGACCACGCCACCGAGGCGCTGACTGACTGGAATTTTAAAAATTATTCCTACGAACAACATTATTCCTCCGTCGACCTAAGCAATGAATGTGTAAATAAGACATTGTTGTCAGTCGAGTTTCCTAGTAGCCAGCAACCTCGTCACAAAAAAAAGGGTTGTCTTGTTTTATCGTATAAGTTTGTTAAGACTCTTATAGTCATTATTCTTATTCCATGTATTTTTTATTTGTTTGTATTTCTCTTTTAGCCTTGAGGATGTACCGATGTTGCTACGAAACGCGTCGGCTGTTAAATGTCACCTATTGATAACCGGCTATCTCTTTGTCACCATGTTCTGATGTATTCTTTGGCTTGCTTGCGCCGCCAAATTCAGTTTATTATTATGATTATATATATATATATATATATATATATATTATATATATATTATATATATATATATATATATATGTATATGTGTGTGTCTAGAAAGAAAACATAACTGCCACAAATTAGGAGAAACCAGCAGAAGGACGCAACTTTCCAAACGCCAGGAGTGTCTATTGAAGTGTGGACGTTAAATACAAATGAGAGAGAGAGCGAAAAACGTTTGAAGTTTCGTAACGTTTTCGTACAGAGGCTTTGTCAGTGAGTGTCGTAAGAGTGACTGAAAGAGGGAAGAGAAAAAGGAGGCAAGAAGAAGGCGTGAAAAGGAGAGCCGAGATGAAGAGCAGGATAAGAGTTTGAGACGGTTTGTTAAAAGGAGGAAAGGAAGGTTGGTATTCGTTGTTGGAGGGAGAATTTATATTCCTAAAGCAGGATGGTATTCGTTGGTGGAGAGAGAATTTATATTCCTAAAGCAGGATGGTATTCGTTGGTGGAGAGAGAATTTATATTCCTAAAGCAGGATGGTATTCGTTGGTGGAGAGAGAATTCATATTCCTAAAGAAAGATGGTATTTGCTGGTGGAGAGAGAATTCATATTCCTAAAGAAAGATGGTATTTGCTGGTGGAGGGAGAATTCATATTCCTAAAAAAGGAAGGAATTTTGTTGGTGGAGAGAGAATTCATATTCCTAAAGAAGGATTTTATTTGTTGGTGGAGAGAGAATTCATATTCCTAAAGAAGGATTTTATTTGTTGATGGAGAGAGAATTCATATTCCTAAAGAAGGATGGTATTTGTTGGTGGAGAGAGAATTCATATTCCAAAAGAAGTATGGTATTTGTTGGTGGAGAGAGTATTGATGTTCCTAAAGAAGGATGGTATTTGTTGGTGGAGAGAGATTTCATATTCCTAAAGAAGGATTTTATTTGTTGGTGGAGAGAGGATTAATATTCATAAAGTAGGATGGTATTTGTTGGTGGAGAGAGAATTTATATTCCTAAAGAAGGATGGTATTTGTTGGTGGAGAGATAATTCATATTCCTAAAGAAGGATTGTATTTGTTGATGGAGAGAGAATTCAATTTCCCAAAGAGGTAGGGTATTTGCTGGTTGAGAGATAATTCTTATTTCTAAAGAAGGATTGTATTTGCTGGTGGCGAGATAATTCATATTCCTAAAGAAGGATGGTATTTGTAGTGGAGAGATAATTCATATTTGTAAAGAAGGATTGTATTTGCTGGTGGCGAGATAATTCATATTCCCATAGAAGGATGGTATTTGGTGGTGGAGAGAATTCATATTCTTAAAGAAGGATTGTATTTGTTAGTGGGGAGAAAATTCATGTTCCTAAAGAAGGATGGTATGTGTTAGTGGAGAGATAATTCATATTTGTAAAGAAGGATTGTATATGTTGGTGAGAGAGAATTAATATTCCTAAAGATGGATGGTATTTGTTGGTGGAGAGATCATTTTTATTCCTAAAGAAGGATTGTATTTGTTAGTGGAGAGAGAATTCATATTCCTAAAGAATGATTGTATTTGTTGGTGGAGAGAGATTTCATATTCCTATAGAAGGATGGTATTCATTGGTGGAGAGAGAATTCATATTACTAAAGAAGGATGGTATTTGTTAGTGGTGAGATAATTCATATTCCTAAATAAGGAAGGTATTTGTTGGTGGAGAGAGATTTCATATTCCTAAACAAGGATGGAATTTATTGTTTGGTGGAGAGAGAATTCATATTCCTAAAGAAGGATTGTATTTGCTGGTGGAGAGAGAATTCATATTCCTAAAGAAGAATGGTATTTGCTGGTGGAGAGAATTTATTCCTAAAGAAGGATGGTATTTGCTGGTGGAGAGATAATTCTTATTTCTAAAGAAGGATTGTATTTACTGGTGGAGAGAGAATTCATATTCCTAAAGAAGGATGGTATTTGGTGGTGTGGAGAATTCATTCCTAAAGAAGGATGGTATTTGCTGGTGGAGAGATAATTCTTATTTCTAAAGAAGGATTGTATTTGCTGGTGGAGAGAGAATTCATATTCCTAAAGAAGGATTGTATTTGCTGGAGGAGAGATAATTCATATTCCTAAAGAAGGATGGTATTTGTTGGTAGAGAGATAATTCTTATTTCTAAAGAAGGATAGTATTCATTGGTGGAGAGAGAATTTATATTCCTAAAAAAGGATGGGTATTGTATTGGTTGGAGGAGAGGAAATTAAGTCATATTCCTATAACGAAGATGGATATTTGTTTTGGTGGACGAGATAATTCATTACTTGCTAAATAAGGCTAAAGGTATTTGAGATTGGTGGAGAGGAGAGTTTGAATTTAATTATTCCCTAAAAAAAAGGATGGATTCATTGGTGGAAGGATTAGAATTCATTTTTTATTCATTCAAGGATGGTATTTGTTGGTGGAGAGATAATTCATATTTCTAAATAAGGACGGTATTTGCTGGTGGAGAGGAGATTTCATATTCCTAAAGAAGGATGGTATCTTTGGTGGAGAGATAATTCATATCCCTAAGTAAGGATGGTATTTGTTGGTGGAGAGAGAATTCATATTCCTAAAGAAGGATGGTATTTGTTGGTGGAGAGATAATTCACATTCCTAAATAAGGAAGGTATTTGCTGGTGGAGAGGAGATTTCATATTCCTAAAGAAGGATGGTATTTTTTGGTGGAGAGATAATTCATATCCCTAAGGAAGGAATATATATTTGTTAGCTGAGAGAGATTTCATATTCCTAAAAAAGGATTGTGTTTGTTGGTGGAGAGAGAATTCATATTCCTTAAGAAGGATGGTATTCATTGGTGGAGAGAGAATTTATATTCCTAAAAAAGGATGTTATTTGTTGGTGGAGAGAGAATTCATATTCCTAAACGTACATTGACGCTCTTTACCCACAAGGGATAGATAGATAGTTAGATATTTATCTATATCATGAAATCTTTAAATCTCAGATGAATTTTGCTTTTAGTATCTATTCACTTGAATATCCTAGGATAATATCTCTTTCCATAAACCCATATGTAATTTCTGCTGATTCATGAACTGACCATGACCTAACGAATGTATCCCGTCATGAACTGATTTGACCTCTGCAATAACTATTTAAAAAATACATAGATAAAAAGTAATTCCAGGCGAATTTGAAGGTTTGCCATGAATTCCTGTCGATTAGTGAATTGTTTGTCCAACACTCGCACCCGGCACTGACGCTTTCGTAATCTCGCTAAAAGGGGAGAAGGATTTCTCTTCCAGCTTATTCTCTCTCCTCTCTCTCTCTCTCTCTCTCTCTCTCTCCTCTCTTTCTCTCTCTCGCTGCTATCCTCTGCTCATGTACCCTCTCTCTCTCTTCTTCTCCTCCTCTCTCTCTCTCTTGGGAAACGGATCTCGGTCTGATTTTTCAATTTTACAATAACGTGATCTTCCGTTTGATTTCGTTATTGTTTTACCTCAAAGATTCTAACGTTTGTTGAATTTTCAATCAGAAAATATATTAATTTCATATCGAACAAAATATGTATTTATTTTCTAGATTTAATATACAGATATTTATCAACGACATTTTAATGGGATACGTTACTTGTCCGCTCCATAATAAGTTGACATTTTTCCTGCATTTCGTAACCATGAAGCTTAAAAAATTAGATCACCCACGAATTCTGTACGAATAAACGAGCTTTCACGAACATCTGTAGTAAAACTAAGGTCGGGTATTCACGATCAGGTACAGGTGTAAACGACCGTAGATAGGCGGAGTCAGTCCATTCACCAGAACGGTTGAACTGATTGTATGTGTGGACGGGTAAGCAACGATTTTGTGACATTCGCCGCTGGACTTCGCCTGGAGAGGAACTCTGCCACCATGACCAGAATGTGAATAAACTATGTATAGGCCTGATTCATTTCATTGTTAGATCCTGCAGCAACATTTGCAGGCTGTTCTGAGTCCAAATCATATAATAATAATAATAATAATAATAATAATAATAATAATAATAGTAATAATAAAAAAAAATCCATGTGAATGTGATACAGATAACTTGGTATAGGCCTAGGCAAGTGTCCAGCCTTATGGAAGGTGTTAAGTGAAAGTAGGGTTCACGGTCCATTTCAAAACAACTGAACCAACCCCCAAGTTCTAATTTAAACCCATTTTTTTTTTTACTATTGTACAGGAATAGACGTCTCTCTTTCATAAACAATTGTTAGACCATACTCTTTTCCTGTTATTAAGTAAATTGCCGCTGTAGCTAGGCGGTATCACGATATACTAGGTCTGACAAGGTACTCCCGTTCTAGCGACAAATTTGGGACTCACCTGCGCTTGTGATTTTGTGACGTCATGCTAGCCTGCGGCAAAGCCGTTTCCATGGCAACATGAAGAGTTCAAATGGCAATATCTATTTCATATATTGAGAAATTGTTAAAGAATAAGAAGTGACCATTCATTCGCGTTATAGTGTTATCGTTGTTGTGATAGTTGACTTCAAAATGGTTATTGAAGTGCAACATAATTATGTATTTGTTTAAATTTATGTTAAATATCAAGTGCAAAATATAGCAGCAAACATTTAGGTGAAGGTCCAGCAAGATCAGGTCGGGTTCAACAATTTTACCACAAAATTAAACTATGTAAACTTAAAAAAATACATGATCTGAAAGGCGGAATCGCGCCAGCGGACAACTAACAAAATGAAATCAACTTTAAAGCACTTGACCACGAGGTCCCAACTCCACACACAAGGACAAGAAAGAAAAAAAAATCGGGAAAATCCCTTGACATCAGTCTAAGTGTCACACACAATAAAACCTTATTTGTACAACATTTCGCCAATTTGATTTCTTCGATACCGACATTCACATAAACTACAATATTTCATATGTCCAAAATCGCATCCACCACTTAAATCTGTGGAGGGATATCTATTAAATCGCAATTTAAAGTATAACGAGGGCAATTACCTGCGCGTTGGACTACCTGTTGTATTTCCATATCGTGGACGATATAACCAAGACCACCGGTGGTTTTGATATAACTCGCCTCGTCATAGTGTTGCCAAGAGCTAGTAACATTCCTATATGAAGTGCATATATCGACCCGTAAGAATGGCCATCTTGCAAAAACTTTGCTAACAACAACAAAAAATTCAAAGATGACAAAGAAGGGCAAGATTACAGCGGTTTTCATGCAAGATACACTACGTCATCGAGCTTTAAGTGCACATGCGTAATTCCGGAAAAATTTGACGAGAGGGTGCTGTGGTATACAGTATGATCAATTTTATATTAAATACTCCACGACCTAATTAATTTCACGCGTGCGGCTACTTCAATGACGTCTACATACCTTAATCGTGTATTTGAGAAGGTCAAAGAGACAATTTATGCTCTTTATCCCGTAAAACTAAAGAGAATAGGAGGAGACAGTCCTGCACACTATTTGCACAACGAACGCCTCCAACTGCAACCTTCCAAAGCGAGAGTGACCCGGAGGGAATCTTGGAGCTCACTGGTTTTTGTAATGTATCTTTCATTTCGTCATAGCTGACTGTTGTAGTACATGAATATTACATGATGATCTTGATTTTTTTTCATGTCTTCACTACCAAACAAATAGTTTTAATCAATTCAATTATTCTTGTGTGTTACAACTTATAAGCTTCTTCTTGAAACGACACCTAATTAGTAGCAGATAATAACTTGCAAAACCCTCAGTTTCTTATACATAACAAACATAACGTATTCACTAGAACAATGAATATTCGAGATTTTTTGAAGATCACCCTTACTGTAATTAGCTAGCAGGTTTCAGTGGTAGGCTGACTTTAAATGCTGTCTAGCGGATTTTTCTCTGCTGGCTAATCCAGAAGTCCCGATGGTGTTAGTGTTACCCTTGGTTACAGTATGAACAATAAGCAATGTTTCAACTTATTGTAGAACAAATGCAAGAAGAAAATACAACTAGAGAAAGACTCTTGATGGAAAATGTTTGGTGCTACTTCGGCTAGTGATCTAAGCCAGAGCTGTGTATAGGCTCTGATATCAGCGTCAGCGTCACCTTCGAGTCCGAGGTGCTAGTACTAAACATGGCGAAAGCCCAATGGTACGCCGTGTTTAGTACTAGCCCCTCGAGGATCAATGTATTATATACATCCAATTATATGTTGCGTGGCCGACACATTACATTAATAAACGATATTTTGATTCACGACAGGCCAGTATTAAACATGGTGTTTCATTGAGCTTCCGCCAACGTTTAGTACTAGCACCTCGGAGGTGACGCGTAGATAGCAAGCCAAAGTAGCGCCTAATGTTTAGTTACAGAGATTAATTGATTTAAAAAAAATGGTCACATAAGGATCAAGGTCATTGACCTCAGAGTTACAGGGACGACTTGAGAATGTTTAATGGCAAACTGAAATTGTCAGTTATCTAAAATTTAAGGCCTGTCCACACTAAGAAACATTGTTTGGAAACAAAGTTTGCAAACAATGTTTTCTGGTGTGGCCAGGCATGTACACACAATGGGAATAATGTAGTAGAACGTCTGCCTGCCGTGTTCACAAAACAACAGACCAGGTTATCATTAGGCTGAGAAAGATAACTTAAATGTTAAAGATCCTTATGTCAGAAGCGTACAGGCTTTTATTTTAGAATAACAAGAAATGTATCATGACTACTTATGCTGTAGAATTTTGTACCTTAACAGGAGACACATGTTAGGTGAATTGATGTTAGGTACCGTGTACTATGCATCGATAAATTTGAAGACTAAACCAGGATGAAATTTGGAATAGGGCCAACTCGACTATTTTACAATCTGCTTAGGAGCAAGACCCCGTGCCAGCGCAAGGCTGGCTTAATCTAGCACAAACGAACGAAACAGGACGTTAGTTGGCCAAGTTTAGAATGAATTGTTATGAAAAAATAATAACAGTTATTCGCATCAAAGGTTTTAAAAGATGAATGCATCTGTGAAGAAGACTATATTTTTCTCCTTCTTCTTTCCTTCTCATTGATTGTAAAAGCATAATTTTAGCCGTCAGTCAAATGGAAAAGGCCGCTGAACTGGTGGTTAATGGAATCATTCCATTCAATCGTCTATTAATAAAGGAGAAAGTGATTTGACGGAAGGGTTTTCTTAAATTTTCGGTGTCTGATAGAATAATATATTCCTCTCTCGTCTTTTTAAATTTTTCATCAGCGTTGTTTTATTTTTATATTTCAGTTATTTCGTTGTCATGGCTGCGATGATAATACAATTTGTCTGAATTGCGTAATTATGGATTTCTCTCTCTCTCTCTCTCTCTCTCTCTCTCTCTCTCTCTCTCTCTCTCTCTCTCTCTCTCTCTCTCTCTCTGTTTTTTGGTGTATGTTTGTATGTACGTGTGTAACTATATAAGCTTTTCCTCCTATGTATTCACCCAAGTAAACAGATCTTATATCAACTCCTCTAATTCTCTCACCATGAAATTCTGGCAGTTAATGCCAAGTGAAAAGTTAAATAAAATGAAAAACTTTAAAAAAATAATACTTCTTGAAGTTTAAATATAATGAAACAATTTACAACATTGAATGTGTCTCTCTCATTTCTTACTTCCCGCCCCCCGTCTACAGTCCTCAAAAAAAAAAAAAAAAAAAAAAAAAAACTTTCTCTACAGGGTGTCTATAAAGTCCCAGTACCATTACACGTATTTATCGCTCAGAATGGTACTGGGACTTTATGGGCACCCTATATGTTTACCTTGTCACATGCACAAAAATAACTAGCCAACGACTCGACCCAGCACCGCCAACGGCGCGTTTCATTCGGCAGGAAGTTTTTTCGCAGTCGTTATCTGCCGGACCACGCAGTTCTTGCAAAGTCAACGATTTTTGGCCCGAAACAGGTGAAACGAAACGGAAACGCTGCCTTTATCATCAAGCGCCATATTTGTTGCTCTCCGTTACAGTTTAATGCCCCGTGGACTAGTGATACTTGAACGCAAGAGGAATTGCTTTAAATTTTCCAAGGAGAGTTGTGATTGTTTATACGATCTGATATCGCCTTAGCTTGTTTGTACACAAGAAAATGTATGTCAATAAATTTAATCCCTTTTTTTTCGAAATCACAGGAATCTATTTTTGAAATATAGAATAGTCTACTTCTTGATGCATGGAAGGTTAATGACTGTTTATTAAATGTTTTTTCATTCTTTTTATACCAAGCGTTTTGTAGTACGATTTGAATATCATCTAAAAAAACAAAAAGAACGATAACAACAACAGTATCTTTTTTGATGATGAGTATCGTCTACTCGCTATCAAAGGTCGGTTTGCCCTTCCGTTTTAGGTGACGCGACCCATGTTTGGAAACACCTTAAAGGGGACAAAACCCTTTTGTGATTTGTAGGTGAGGCGTGTTTCTTTCTTCCACCGTGTGGAAGTCGATAGACAGGTGTAAGGGGAGGGCAGGTATTTGGGGGTGGGGGTTTTGGGGGGTGGGAGCGTCCTGATTGTACACCTCCCCCTCTACCCCAACCCTGGTCCTCTGTAGATGAAAAGGAATAAAAGAACCGCCTCGATTGTTACCTAGAAATAAAGCTCTCCGTAAACGATGCTTTATAAAAGAAAGCATAAAAATATCTGTTACTTTTAATGACATTTAGGCATTAGCTTTTCACACACACTCTCACAAAGAATAAAAACAAATGTGTGTCAACCATATTATAATACAAGAAAGCAGGTAAATTCAGTTCAATTTTCTTATATGTAAAGATTAATTTCATGATTATTTGCTCAGTCACTGAATCGATCGTGCGCATATATTCTAGTAACGTGAGGAAGAAAGAAATCATAGCTATTCCTCTGTAAACTCACAAAAAAGGGGTATACAGTTTTCAAAGACTGAACTTACGTAAGCAACAGGAGAGGGTTATGAGAAATGCTTTAACACTATTGCCTTACCAATATTCTGTCATTCTCATAGCTATATGTTATAACATTATTATATTCTACAGAATTTGCCCTAGAATATAACCAAGAATTTTTGGTTTGATATTAGGGAACTAGAAGACTACAGTGGGCGAACAAAAATACTAAAGCACTCACACACACACACACACACACACACACACACACACACACACACACACACACACACATATATATATATATATATATATATATATATATATATATATATATAATATATATATATATGTTTGCGTGTGTGTCATAGCAACAATGCTATCTTAACTTCTCGAATTGTACTCGCTTTTTGGATACGCTTGTCGCTACAAAGCTTTGGATCCAAGCGCAAGAAATATGAAGCAATTATGATGTCCGGTAGTGGGCAACAAAACCACGTCTAATAATCACAACGAGGTTACGTTGCCTACCTGACCACGAGAAGGATTAAAAGAGGCGTGTGTGGTTATTACAACTGAATCTGGTAAAAAATGACCAGTAGATTACACACACACACCCATATTTTATATATATATATATATATATATATATATATATATATATATATATATATATATATACATATATATATATATATATATATATATATATATATATATATATATATATATATATATGTATATATATATACTATACATATATATACATACATATATATTATATATATATATATATATATATATATATATATATATATATATATATATATATATATATATATATATATATATATATATATATATATATATATATATACGATCCATGTAAAAATGTTAATGAATGTAAACAAACCCCACACTGTAAACATGAAATGATGTAGACAGGTATCATAATACACTTTTATCTCCGAGAATATGCATTAAATAAATCTTGTGAGTACGTCGAGGAAAAATAACTTTGCTGACGAAGTTTTCATCATTACGGATGATTAATTTCCACTGATGAAAGTAATGGTTCTTTTTTTTTAAATTAACAGCTTATGCAAATTTACGGAAATTACACTACCGAACTGTGCAAATTATTATGCGTTGGTAGCAACATTATTGCGTGAGTTTTTTAACATTGGCGTATTAGGACTTAGTATACGAAAAAAATATCATAATTTTATATCCTTTTTGTCTAAAGGTCATGCCATTATGTTACAGGGTAGTTCCTCTGTATTCGCAAACTACCTAATTTACGTTTAATTGATATATTAGACGATTGGTTTTCATTCTCCAACGAGAGTCCTCTTCATTATATTCGAAATCAAATATTTACGAAACAATCCTCATCCAACAGTCTCTCTCTCTCTCTCTCTCTCTCTCTCTCTCTCTCTCTCTCTCTCTCTCTCTCTCTCTCTCTCTCTCTCTCTCTCTCTCTCTGCATTTGTACGTGGGCAGAGATCTCATAAGAGAGAAATAAATTTTTACTTCCCACGATTCGGAAACTTGCCGATAGGAGCGATGACTGGTGGTGAAATTTAGAAAATACTTCCCACTCATCATGCTAGCTTGAAATATTGCTTTTTTGTTTTTATTTTTATTTTTTTTTATCTCCGCAGTATTTTGCAATCAGAATTTTTCTCGCTCTGTCTTGTAATTTCACAGACGAGAAATGTAAAAGTCTAAGTAGGCTTTTTTTTTTAAAGTTGTTTGGAAAACAACCAAGATTAGATACTGATTACCTGAATTTTTGAAACTGAACTAATTAACTTTTTCCATCATTAGCGATGACTGATGTAGAATTACTGCTATTTAAGAGAACGTGTCCATCCAAATGAAGCGCAGACTCCATAGAAATAATTCAGATTAATAAAGATACCAGTGAGAAAGAAAATGGCTGCTGTCAGTGGCTTCCCAGTGATCAGATGACAGAGATTTGCCTTTTTAGCACCAATGTCGTTATGGTCACGTTTCAGAAACTCGTATAATAATCCCTCGCTTATAACCTGATGACACATCTCTCCCATTTCGAACCCATCAGGCGAATTCGAAGCGACATTACCGTCTTTTACAGCTTTCTTTTCCGTGTCAACTGACGCTATTCAATTTTTTTCCCCTGAGAGAGAGAGAGAGAGAGAGAGAGAGAGAGAGAGAGAGACGAGAGAGGAGAGAGGAGAGAGAGAGAGAGAGAGAGAGAGAGAGTCTATGTAGTTCAACTCTGACATTCGTTTGGATTTTTTTTTTTTTTTTTTTTTTACGTTGCATGGAACCAGCGGTTATTCAGCAACAGGACCAACGGCTTTACGCGACTTCCGAACCACGTCGAGAGTGAACTTCTATCACCAGAAATACACATCTCTCACTCCTCAGTTTAATGGCCGAGAATCGAACACGCGACCACCGAGGTGGGACGCCATCACCATACCAACCACGCAAGGAGGCGCTTCGTTTGGAACCGAAGTGACATTTGGATATTTTCATTTTTTTAGGGTAGACATAAGTGGCATACAGTGTTGAAACACTTAATGCTTTGAGCAGTTATTACCGCTATGGAGGAGTTTGTAATCTTCTTAAGCAGCATTTCTTTCTGCCATCAACATTTACTTCACAGAAAATGTTTGAGCAACACAAATGATAACCAGATACTGTTGTAAATGAACTACAGATATACAAAAAGGAAGCGATGTGTTTCACGTCTTGAATTTATACCACTTACATCTCCGGGTGCATACTGAAGCAATTTAACTGGTATTTAAAAATATGATCAAGGAACGCTTATCAGTTGTTCATTTCAAGAATGTCAGCTAATGAATATATTTTCCAAGTTGAGTTCAATTCGCTAATAGCCTATCCTAGAGATGTCAAGCTAAAACATAATTCGGTAAGAATTATAGCTATTTACTAAGGTCTAGTTCTGTCATATGAATGTTCATACCAGTAGAATTGTAAACGAAATCATAATTCCTTGACCATTACGCCTGCAAGATATTCCATGAATGTGTGCTCCAACTGTCAAGAATATCACATGTTTGTGTATCTTTGTTTGCAGCTGTTGTATTCTTGTATCTGAAGATAATGTGTGTATGTAAGTGTATGTTTGTGGAATGAGAGGGTATTTGATTTGGAATATAAAGTTCAGCAAAAGGTCATTCAACGCCGAAAGGGAAATTGAGAATAAAAAGATTTGAAAGGTGAAACAGGAGATAAACTTCGCAGTTGCAATATGAAGCAATCGTTAAGAGAGGGTGGAAAGTAGGATGGAAGAAAGATAGTATGATATGAAAAACATGAAAATGAATGAAAGGGGTTGCAGCTACGGGCCAAAGGCACGCTGCAAACGACGTTTATTAATATACCACGTTAGGGACATGACGTCATTATCCTCGAACTGGGGTTCGTTTTGAAGGACACTTCTCGGAAACAATATATATCTCTCTTTATTCCTCTTGCGTTAGACTCAGAGGATCATCATACATCAGAAGAGGAACGGAGCGTAAGATGCAGGAGACGTTTCTGAAATAGAAGAAGAAGAAGAAGAAGAAGAAGAAGAAGAAGAAGAAGAAGAAGAAGAAGCAGAGGCACTTTCTCGTTGCTGGAAAAATAAACTTTTTTTTTGAATTTTATCTTGGGCTCTCTTTTCTTCTTCTTTTCCATTTCAGTCTCAGGCGTTTTATTCTCTTTTGTTTTCTGTTTCCGTGCAATTTTCTATTCTTGTCTATTCCATACATTTACCCGATTATATGTGGAGTATGAGTTTCTAATAACATTGCAGCCTCCTCAGCAAAAATTTTCGTAGTTTTATACATTGTAAAATGTATTCTCCAGTTTTCCTCTCTTTCTTTCTCTTACATTCGCTCGTCAGAGGATATATATACATGTGTATATATACATATTATGTAAACTTTTGTATATATTATATATATATATATATATATATATATATATATATATATATATATATGTATATATATATATTATACATGTGTAAATGTAATAGCCACAATGCCTTCTTAACTTCTCAAATTCTTTGCAAAAGACAACTTTTCCTTACAATTACTCGTGAAGATTCCTAACGCCCATGAAACCCTCAGAACTGAGGGAGAGACGGAAACGGAAGAGGTTTCTTGTTTTTTCTTTATTTTTGTTTTTTTTGAAAAGAATTAATTGAGATGGATGACATCAGGCTTCACAATTTTCGCCAAGACACTCCACGATGCTTTCCGGTTTTCCAGGTTTTTTAATTTTTTTATTTTATTTTTTATTTTTAAGGCAATGTCCTCAACTTGCTTTTTTGACAGGCGATGCTTTTTTAAGAAGCAGCTGTTTGAAGGAATTGCCTGCTGGCGGATGATTTCAGGTATCTGAAACATTTCCTGTATTATCAGGTGGAAAGCTTGTTCTGTAGTATGTGTATATAAATAATATATATATATATATATATATATATATATATATATAATATATATATATATATATATATATATATATTATATATGTAATATGCCTGCCCATTTGTTTGTATATTTGAGAGAGAGAGAGATAGAGAGAGAGAGAGAGAGAGAAGCCGAGGAGAGAGAGAGAGAGCTGCCAGCTAAATGAGGGCCCCAAAATATATCCGAATTTATGCATCCACACGGCCACATGCATTAAAAGTGTATTGAATACCGTCCATATCAAACTAATATTTATATGTATATATATTATATATATATATATATATATATATATATATATATATATATATATCACCTTCTCTTTTCAATGAATCTTTCCCGGAAGAATATAACGCGAAGTTTCCGCACTTTCCAAATTTACCTTAGCAATAGACGTCAGCACGTGAGGTCTTAACGTCCAGCTTAGCATATAGAGTATGATGGAGATAAGAACCGGATTCAAGCCGGATATTCTTAATGACTGCTGAAGTGTGAGATTCCAGCAGCAGGAACGGCTGAAACAATTCCTGGAATATGTTATGTCGCTGCGCGCTGAATGGGCGCTTCTGTTGATGTGCGCCTCTGATCAAAAACATGGACGATAAATTACGTCGGTACTGCGGATTGTTTTTGATAAAGGTTATGCCGCTGGATATGTGGACAACGGAGGCTGGCAAGTGTACAAAGGGAGGAACACACACACACACACACACACATATATATATACATATATATATATATATATATATATATATATATATATATATATATATATATATATATATGCAGAAGCTAGGTACTACTATGTCGTACCTCTAAGTAAATGGGGATAAAATCCACAATGATGTAAAATCCTTCTGTAGTTTTATAAGATATATATTTCTTATACAGCAACTTATAGCTTTCGACCATCAGCTGGTTTTTGTGAACAAGACCACAGCTGATGGTCGAAAGCTATGAGTTGCTGTACAAGAAATATGTATTTTATAAAACTACAGAAGAATTTTACATCATTGTGGATTGTATCCCCAATATATATATATATATATATACAGTAGACCCTTGACTCACGAACGCATTGACCCACGTACAACTCGATCCCCGACCAAAATTATAGGTAAAATTTCACCCTTGACCTACGAACTAACTTTGAGATACGAACAAAAAAAAATGCGGAAAATAAAAATTCTGTTTGGGTCATGAACTAATTTTGAGACATGAACATTTGAAAAATGCTGGAAATTTCTGGAAAATAACAATTCACTTTGTTTCACAAACTAATTTTTAGACACAAACATTTGAAAAATGCGCGAAATCGCCCAGCACACGGAGAGCGTTTGAGTTGCCATGGGAACAGCCATCCTCCAGCCGCCCACGCACGGCGTCACCCACGCATCGCTCTTTGTCTCATCTCATTGTGTACAAGACGTTCGTCAATTCGCTTAGCATTTTTTGCGCTAAAACTTGTGATTTTCTTCATAATGGGCCCTAAGAAAGTGAAGAGTGGTGGTGAAAGTAAGAAAGTGAAGAGTGATGGTGAGAAGAGGGTGCAGAGGAAGATAACCATTGAAATAAAGAAAGAAATTATAGAAAAGTTTGAACGTGGTGTTCGCGTGACCGATATCGCAAGTGAGTACAAGATGGCCAAGTCGACAATTTCGACAATTTTGAAAAACAAGGATGCCATTAAAGAAGCAAATGTTGCGAAGGGAGTGACAGTACTAACCAAGATGAGATCGCAAACCCTCGAAGAGGCAGAAAAAATAATTTTGAAGTGGGTACATGAGAAACAGATGGCAGGTGATAGTGTAAACGAGCCGATCATCTGCGAGAAAGCTCGGCAAGTGTATCAGAGTTTGCTGAAGGAAACTCCTTCTACTAGTGCCACGCCAGATGATTTTAAGGCTAGTAAAGGGTGGTTTGATAACTTCAAGAAAAGAACTGGAATTCACTCTGTAATTAGGCATGGTGAGGCTGCTAGCGCAGACAAGGCTGCTGCTGAGGCATTTGTGACTGAGTTTGCCGAGTTCATGGAGGCCGAAGGATACGTCGCTCAACAGATTTTCAATTGTGATAAAACGGGCCTCTTCTGGAAGAAGATGCCCAACAGGACATTTATCACCCAAGAAGAGAAGGCGCTCCCAGGCCACAAGCCAATGAAGGATAGGCTTACGCTTTTGTTATGCTCAAACGCAAGTGGCGACTTGAAACTAAAGCCGCTACTTGTCTACCATTCAAATAACCCGCGTGCCTTTAAGCAGCACAACGTAAATAAGGCCAGACTGCCTGTAATGTGGAGGGCCAATACAAAAGCATGGGTGACACGGAACTTGTTTATGGAGTGGATTGATGAAGTGTTTGCGCCGACCGTGAGTCAGTACCTAACAGAGAACAAGCTACCCCTGCGGTGCCTTCTGATCATGGATAATGCCCCGGCACACCCTTCGTACTTGGCTGACTGCAGTGAACATGACTTCATTCAGTTCAAGTTCCTTCCACCCAACACGACCTCTGTTCTCCAGCCCATGGACCAACAAGTCATTAGCAATTTTAAGAAATTATATACGAAGGCGCTCTTCTCCAGATGCTTCCGTGTAACTGAAGAGACAAAATTAACCTTAAAAGAATTTTGGAAGAAGCACTTTAATGTTTTTCACTGCATAACCCTCATTGATAACGCATGGACTGAAGTTACGTACCGCACATTAAATTCTGCGTGCGGAAACTTTGGCCCCAGTGCGTAACTGTCCGTGACTTTGAGGGCTTCGATGCAGAGATTGTGCAAGAAATTGTGTCCATGGGCAACAGTATGGGTCTACAAGTCAACGACGAAGATGTTGAAGAATTGGTCGCTGAACATTCAGAAGATTTGACTGCGGACGAACTTGTTCAACTCCACAAAGAGCAGCAGGAGCAACTTGCTCGGGAGCAATCAACTGACGAAGAGGAGGCTGGGGAGGAAGTTACAGATGTCAGCAGTGATGTGATAAAAGCCGCATTGGAAAAGTGGAATGATGTCCAGTGCTTCCTTGAATTGTATCATCCGGACAAAATTGTTACGAACAGGATCGTGAATATGCTCAATGAAAATTTAATGAGCCATTTCAGAAAAGTTATGCAAGGAAGGAAAAGGCAACAGACATTGGATAAGTTTGTGATTAAACGTTCACCAAAAAAACCTAGAAGAGTTGAATCTCCGGAACGAGATCTCCCCGACCTGGATGGGGGAGGGTCTCCTTCCGCACAATAACCTCCTCCCCACCCACCACCCTCCTCTTCTCTTGTCCGTCAAGCCAGAAGTCTCGCCAGTCATAGTAAGTGTTCACTTTACAAACGTTTTTATAGTGTTAGTTTACCATTTTAAATTATATTATTAGATATATTAAGGTTTTTTACACTGACTTTTACATTTTCTGTGTAAAATAAGGCAAAATATACATAATATATATTGGTTCGTAGGGGTCGAGAACCAATTAATATTATTCCCATTAAACCTTATGGGGAAATTAGCTCCGAGTCACGAACAATTTGGAACACGACCAAGGTCTAGGAACGGATTGTGTTCGTGAGTCAAGGGTCTACTATATATATATATATATATATATATATATTATATATATATATATATATATATATATATATATCTATGTGTGTGTGGTGTGTGTCTGTGTATAATACTATGTAAAAACTTAAATAAACAGTAAGTCGTTTTCTCTAGTATGGGGTGGCCCCAAATTATGAAGAAGAAGAAGAAGAAGAAGAAAAATTAGTTATTGCCACATTCAACCTTCGCATGCTGATTGATGAACAGACATCCACGCAGAAAACATTTATAGCATATACTATATATCTTTACAGAGAAACCTCCCTGTAGTATTACCATTTCCAAAAAAATCTATTTTCATTGGTCAAATGTTATTATAGTTTGAATTAATGAAGAAAGTTATTACTGTATTCGTTCATTCATCCATTCATGGATGAACATAGTCATTAATATCTTCATTCATCCATCCGGTCAAGATTGTAGCGGAGTCATTTTTATTAAGACGTAGCATGCCTAGTAAAATGAATGAATTTACCAAAGACGTATTTCTTCTTTTTTTCCATTGTTGACGTAAGTCCTTTGAGACGTAGCTGACTCAGTGGAAAGAACAAACATTTGGAAAGTTATTGAGGAAAGACTTCGTGAAAACATTTACAAAGAGAAATGTTGATCCTGGAGAGTTTGTCGAAGAGGAACAAGAATTGCAAACCGAATGAAAGCATTTCTGAAGTGTTCCGAACGGATGCATTTCGAGGAAAAAAAAAACAGATTGGAATACTTCATTTGTTTAGAAACAGTTTCTCTCTCTCTCTCTCTCTCTCTCTCTCTCTCTATATATGTAAATAAATTCTTCTGTTAAAACAGGATACGTATCAGGTATAAAAGGCCCATTAAAACACTGTTTTAAAGCTAAGGACGTCCCCAAGCATCACCTAAGGGCATATGTCCTACTCTATATATATATATATATATATATATATATATATATATATATATATATATATATATATATATCTATATATATACATACATATATATATGTGTGTGTATATATGTATATACATGTATATATATACATTCATTATATATATATATATATATATATATATATATATATATATATATATATATATATATATATATATATATATATATATATATATATATATATATATATATATATACGTCAGCTACGTCTCAAAGGGCCTAGGTCAATAATAGTAAAAAAGAAGAAATAAGTCGTGGGTACATTCATTCATTTTACTAGGCATGCTACGTCTTAATAAAAGTTACTCCGCTACAATCTTGAACGGATGGATGAATGAAGATATTAATGACTATATATATATATATATATATATATATATATATATATATGTATATATATATATGTATATATTTATATATATATATATATATATATATATATATATATATATATATATATAATATATCTAATGAAACTCCCTCTGACATTCGCTGCTTGATAGGGGTGGAAGAAAGTCCACCGAAATAAAGTCTTTAGCTTTAAATCAGTGTTTTTAATGGGCATTTGATACTATATATGTATATATATATATATATATATATATAATATATATATATATATATATATATATATATATATATATATATATATATGTGTGTGTGTGTGTGTGTGTGTGTGTATGTGTACACACATACATACACAGTAATATGACCATTTGTATTGAATGCAATGGTTTGTCACTCATTTGGAAAGCAACTCGTGCTTCATGATATTCCTTACCATTCACAATAAATAAAGTCAATCGTACCGAGCTGGCACTGAAATTAATATTGAAATTCACATCCTCAGCGATGTTCTTTGATGTCTCACCTGTTTTCACATATTGTTTTTGATCAGGAATATTTTTTTCCGTCATTATTTCCTCGAATTCGCGGCGGCTGTTTTCTTTGATGATTTCGCAGCTCAGGATTTTATTTCCGTTCTCCTTTCGTCTCGGAATATTATTCGGCGAAAAATATTCAATCGTTATTTTTAAGGCCAGCCATTAATTTATTCTCTCACCCAGTCACGCGTCCCCGAGGAAATTTGATAAAATTTCCCTCCCTCTCTCTGTTTAATGAATGCAGAGCTGGTTTTGAGTCAAATCACGTTTATTTTTAGTTTGGGAGAATTTTTCCTATTCTTTTATCGCCAGTCGGTTTCTTTTTTTTTCTTTCTTTCGTATTATAACCGCGTTCTTTGGAGATTTGAATTTCAAGTCAGTGGTACCTTTGGTGGGCTTGTTCATTATAAACAGGATTCATGATAATAATAATAATAATAATAATAATTAATAATAATAATAATAATAATAATAATAATAATAATAATAATAAAAACCAGTGAAGACTAGTGGCTAAAGAGTGCATGGGAAGAAGGACTAATAAAAGTAGACGAAGACACAGAAATATACAGAGACAGGAGAAGGACTGACAGAACAGAGGACTGGCACAACAAACCAATGCACGGACAATACATGAGACAGACTAAAGAACTAGCCAGCGATGACACATGGCAATGGCTACAGAGGGGAGAGCTGAAGAACGAAACTGAAGGAATGATAACAGCGCCACAAGATCAGGCCCTAAGAACCAGATATGTTCAAAGAACGATAGACGGAAATAACATCTCTCCCATATGTAGGAAGTGCAATACGAAAAATGAAACCATAAACCAAATAGCAACCGAATGCCCGGCACTTGCACAGAACCAGTACAAAAAGAGGCATGATTCAGTGGCAAAAGCCCTCCACTGGAGCCTGTGCAAGAAACATCAGCTACCTTGCAGCAATAAGTGGTACGAGCACCAACCTGAGGGAGTGATAGAAAACGATCAGGCAAAGATCCTCTGGGACTATGGTATCAGAACGGATAGGGTGATACGTGCAAACAGACCAGACGTGACGTTGATTGACAAAGTCAAGAAGAAAGTATCACTCATTGATGTCGCAATACCATGGGACACCAGAGTTGAAGAGAAAGAGAGGGAAAAAATAGATAAGTATCAAGATCTGAAAATAGAAATAAGAAGGATATGGGATATGCCAGTGGAAATCGTACCCATAATCATAGGAACACTAGGCACGATCCCAAGATCCCTGAAAAGGAATCTAGAAAAACTAGAGGCTGAATTAGCTCCAGGACTCATGCAGAAGAGTGTGATCCTAGAAACGGCACACATAGTAAGAAAAGTGATGGACTCCTAAGGAGGCAGGATGCAACCCGGAACCCCACACTATAAATACCACCCAGTCGATTTGGAGGACTGTGATAAAGCAAAAAAAAAAAAAAAAAAAAAAAAAAAAAAAAATAATAATAATAATAATAATAATAATAATAATAATAATAATAATAATAATAATAATAACGTGGCGCCGTGGAGGAGTGGGTTAGGTCGTCAATAGACTTAAGTCAAGTTAAGCAACATTGGGGCTGGTCAGTAGTTGGATGGGTGACCGCTCTCCTCGGCGTTGATTCCTTGGGAAAGGATCTTTACCATAATTTCCTCAGTCTACTCAGCTGTAAATGAGTACCTATCCCTGATGGGGTAGGGTCCAGCTATGGGTTAAATAGCAAAACTCAGCAATGATGGAAAGAAATGAAGGAATAAACGACAACGACGTAAATGGAACCTCTTGGAACAGAGGAGCTTCGTCCGGCAACCAGGTATTCAATTCAACCCAATTGAAGGGGAAGACGGTCAGGTACTTGGAGGTCGTCATCCAGCAACTGATCACCACAACGACAATAATCAACAGCCTGAGATTGGAGCTACAGAGCTAAAAAGGAAGAAATGGACAAGAGAAGAAAATAGGGAAATATGGAGATGCTACATCAGAAGCAACCCGACGGAGAGAGGATATAGAAGAAGATTGGTCAACATCTGGAATGAGAGGAATAACACCCCCAAACAGGAGCACGAGGACTGGCAGACCAAGTAAGGAACATAAAGAAAAAGAACTGGCTCTCCCCAACAGAAAGAGAAGAACTGGAAAGGGTAATGTCACACGACAACGAATTACACGAAGACGAACTGAGAGACGATGCCACAGAAGACGACAGGGAGGATGAGGTATCAAACAACGACACACGAAGAAACACCGACGAAGTAACAGAGAGGACGGAATGGGTAGAAAAGATTAGACAATGGATGGAGCCAGATACAGAGAGAACAAAGATCCCCTCCATGAAAGCCTACACACCAAGAAATTAAGGGAGAAAAACAAGTGAAGTCAATGAAATAATGGGCATAATACAGACCACCAGTATCACAGAAACAAATAACTTGACATATGCAGGAGCAAGATTAGTAGCAGAACTGATGGGGATTCGAACACCAACACCACCAGCACAACCAACCCAACAGAAACCAAAACAGCAACCTCCTTGGAAAAGGCGCCTGGAAAAGCAAATCATGGTGATGAGATCTGACTTGAGTAAACTGAAAGAGATGGCAGAAAAAAGGCTAAGAAGCAAGAAAACAAGGGAGGAACTCAACGAGAAATACAAAGTACAAGAGAGGGGACTAAACAGCACCATAGAAGATGTAAAACAGAGGCTTAAGGCCAAAGCACATAAGATCCAACGGTACATGAACAGGAATAAGGGATACCAACAGTACAAACTATTCGGAACAAACCAGAAAAGACTATACAGCCAACTAAGAGGGGAAGACAACCACCCAGAAATTCCTGAAGCCGAACCAAGTAAGAGACTCTGGGAAAACATATGGAGCAATCCGGTATCACACAACAAACATGCAACATGGCTCCAGGAAGTCAAGGAAGAAGAAACAGGGAGAATAAAACAAAGATTCACAGACATCACGACAGACACAGTCAGACACCAACTAAAGAAAATGCCAAACTGGAAAGCCCCAGGTCCCGATGAAGTCCATGGATACTGGCTCAAAAACTTCAAGGCCCTACACCCACGAATAGCAGAACAACTCCAGCATTGTATCTCAAATCACCAAGCACCCAAATGGATGACCACAGGAAGAACATCCTTAGTACAAAAAGACAAGAGTAAGGGAAATATAGCCAGTAACTACAGGCCTATCACCTGCCTACCAATAATGTGGAAGTTACTAACAGGTATCATCAGTGAAAGGCTATACAACTACCTAGAGGAGACAAACACCATCCCCCACCAACAGAAAGACTGCAGAAGGAAGTGTAGGGGCACAAAAGACCAGCTCCTGATAGACAAAATGGTAATGAAGAACAGTAGGAGAAGGAAAACCAACCTAAGCATGGCATGGATAGACTATAAGAAAGCCTTCGACATGATACCACACACATGGCTAATAGAATGCCTGAAAATATATGGGGCAGAGGAAAATACCATCAGCTTCCTCAAAAATACAATGCGCAACTGGAATACAATACTTACAAGCTCTGGAATAAGACTAGCAGAGGTTAATATCAGGAGAGGGATCTTCCAGGGCGACTCACTGTCCCCACTACTCTTCGTAGTAGCCATGATTCCCATGACAAAAGTACTACAGAAGATGGATGCCGGGTACCAACTCAAGAAAAGAGGCAACAGAATCAACCATCTGATGTTCATGGACGACATCAAGCTGTATGGTAAGAGCATCAAGGAAATAGATACCCTAATTCAGACTGTAAGGATTGTATCTGGGGACATCAGGATGGAGTTTGGAATAGAAAAATGCGCCTTAGTCAACTTACAAAAAAGGCAAAGTAACGAGAACTGAAGGGATAAGCTACCAGATGGGAGCAACATCAAACACATAGATGAGACAGGATACAAATACCTGGGAATAATGGAAGGAGGGGATATAAAACACCAAGAGATGAAGAACACGATCAGGAAAGAATATATGCAGAGACTCAAGGCGATACTCAAGTCAAAACTCAACGCCGGAAATATGATAAAAGCCATAAACACATGGGCAGTGCCGAGTAATCAGATACAGCGCAGGAATAGTGGAATGGACGAAGGCAGAACTCCGCAGCATAGATCAGAAAACCAGGAAACATATGACAATACACAAAGCACTACACCCAAGAGCAAATACAGACAGAACCTATACATAACACGAAAGGAAGGAGGGAGAGGACTACTAAGTATAGAGGACTGCGTTAACATCGAAAACAGAGCACTGGGGCAATATCTAAAAACCAGTGAAGACGAGTGGCTAAAGAGTGCATGGGAAGAAGGACTAATAAAAGAAGACGAAGACCCACAAATATACAGAGACAGGAGAAAGACAGAAAGAACAGAGGACTGGCACAACAAACCAATGCACGGACAATACATGAGACAGACTAAAGAACTAGCCAGCGATGACAATTGGCAATGGTTACAGAGGGGAGAGCTAAAGAAGGAAACTGAAGGAATGATAACAGCGGCACAAGATCAGGCCCTAAGAACCAGATATGTTCAAAGTACGATAGACGGAAATAACATCTCTCCATATGTAGGAAGTACAATACGAAAAATGAAACATAAACCACATAGCAAGTGAATGCCCGGCACTTGCACAGAACCAGTAAAAAGAGGCATGATTCAGTGGCAAAAGCCCTCCACTGGAGCCTGTGCAAGAAACATCAGCTACCTTGCAGTAATAAGTGGTACGAGCACCAACCTGAAGGAGTGATAGAAAACGATCAGGCAAAGATCCTCTGGGACTATGGTATCAGAACGGATAGGGTGATACGTGCAAACAGACCAGACGTGACGTTGATTGACAAAGTCAAGAAGAAAGTATCACTCATTGATGTCGCAATACCATGGGACACCAGAGTTGAAGAGAAAGAGAGGGAAAAAATGGATAAGTATCAAGATCTGAAAATAGAAATAAGAAGGATATGGGATATGCCAGTGGAAATCGTACCCATAATCATAGGAGCACTAGGCACGATCCCAAGATCCCTGGAAAGGAATCTAGAAAAACTAGAAGCTGAAGTAGCTCCAGGACTCATGCAGAAGAGTGTGATCCAGAAACGGCACACATAGTAAGAAGAGTGATGGACTCCTAAGGAGGCAGGATGCAACCCGGAACCCCACACTAAATACCACCCAGTCGAATTGGAGGACTGTGATAGAGCAAAAAAAAAAAAAAAAAAAAAAAAAAATAACAATAATAATAATAATAATAGTGTACTGGATCTTACCCCGTGAATTTAGGGCAATGCGAAACCAATCACTTCATTAGGCATTCTTACCTTATTTGATTCCCTCTTACTTTATAATCAAAGGCTGGAAACTTTAAAAGGGAATTTTATATTATTAAGACATTTTATATAATGGCTCTTTCAGGAATACGACAGGCAAAACACGCGCGTGGCAAAATGTATTAAACAATGCAGTATTATTAAAAGGGTATTATCGCTAATTAGTTTATGATGAATAATTTCAAGCTTATTTTTCAAGGAATTAGTCCCTTCATCAGTGAAAATCGAAGGAAAAACCTTACGCTTTTTATGAACGTATCACTTCATTCCTCTGACCTTCCCAGAGACTTATTACCCAGAGAAATTTGAATTATATTATCTAAAAAAAAAGCTTTGTACAGACTATATTCTTTTATTCATATATATTATTCTATAGTTCTTTATTGTTTAGTACGACCTAGAAACTAACTATAAATAGTTACAGTATTTATTTTTTATAATTTCCGTAGAAATTTATTTTTGAATTAACAATATAATTTGTCTAAATCTAGAAAGGAGAAAGCCATTCTCATAATTATTGTCAAGGAATAAATATATATATATATATATTATATATATATATATATATATATATATATATATATAGTATATATATATTATATAATATATATATATATATATATATATATATATATATATATATATATATATGTGTGTGTGTGTGTGTGTGTGTGTGTTTACATACAAACACACACACACACACACACACACACACATATATATATATATATATATATATATATATATATATATATATATATTATATATATAATATACACATAACATACATATATACTCATATATATTTACTGTACTTTCTGAAGCTTTTGATAAAATCTCCTCTATTGCACCTTTGGCATTAAATTCATATTATTCAGGATTTTCTGAAAACTCTCTCTCTCTCTCTTATCCTCTTTGAAAGACACCTGAAAGAGAAAAAATTCTTCTTTCAATTAACTTACTTCTGTCTCGTTCACCTTCTTGCATGGCTTCTCCAAAAGGTCACTTTGCCCAGCTCCTTCGCACCTCAATTCTTTATACCTAATAACCTCGACACAAAGGGACACTTTAGTAATGCTTTTCTTCATTTTCTCTCTCTCTCTCTCTCTCTCTCTCTCTTTCTATAATATATATATATATATATATATATATATATATATCAATAATACACCTAATGAAACTCCTTCTGTCATTCGCTGCATGATAGGGGTGAAGAAAGTCCACCGAAATAGAGTCCTTAGCTTTAAATCAGTGTTTTTAATGGGCATTATATATATATATATATATATATATATATATATATATATATATATATATATGTATATATATATGTCTGTGTGTGTGTGTGTGTGTGTATACATACATACACGGTAATATGACCATTTGTATTGAATGCAATGGTTTTTCATTCTTTGGAAAGCCCAACTCCGTGCTTCATGATAATTCCTTACCATTCACAATAAATAAAGTTAATCGTAACGAGCTGGCACTGAAATTAATATTGAAATTCACATCCTCAGCGATGTGTCTTTGATGTCTCACCTGTTTTCACATATTGTTTTTGATCAGGAAAATTTTTTTCCGTCATTATTTCCTCGAATTCGCGGCGGCTGTTTTCTTTGATGATTTCGCAGCTCAGGATTTTATTTCCGTTCTCCTTTCGTCTCGGAATATTATTCGGCGAAAAATATTCAATCGTTATTTTTAAGGCCAGCCATTAATTTATTCTCTCACCCAGTCACCGAGGAAATTTGATAAAATTTCCCTCCGTCTCTCTGTTTAATGAATTCAGAGCTGGTTTTGAGTCAAATCACGTTTATTTTTAGTTTGGGAGAATTTTTCCGATACTTTTATCGCCAGTCGGTCTCTTTTTTTTCTTTCTTTCGTATTATAACCGCGTTCTTTGGAGGCTTGAATTTCAAGTCAGTGGCCCCTTTGGTGGGCTTGTTCTTTATAAACAGGATTCATAATAATAATACTAATACTAATAATAATAATAATAATAATAATAATAATAATAATAATAATAATAATAATTGAAAAAGAAACCCACAAAATTACTGTGTATAACGTGTTTACTTAAAAGTATTTACATTTTATTTTACTCAACACTCGAGTAATTTCAGGCGCTATCTGTGGCCCTTTTTCAAGAGATGCGTAATTGTCAGCCTGGGTCAAGGCCCAGAGAAGACTGCTGGGCCATGACCCAGGCAGAAAATCTACACATCTCTTGAAAAAGGGCCACAGATAGGACCTCAAAGTACTCGAGTGTTGAGTAAAATAAAATGTAAATTCTCATAAGTAAACACTTTATACACAGTAATTTTGTGGGTTTCTTTTTCAACATCAGAAGAAAACTGAAAGAAGTTTTTCTTTGGTTGATAATATAATAATAATAATAATAATAATAATAATAATAATAATAATAATAATAATAATAATAATAATAATAATAATAAAATAATAATAGTGTACTGGATCTTACCCGTGAATTTAGGGCAATGCGAAACCAATCACTTCATTAGGCATTCTTTCCTTATTTGATTCCCACTTACTTTATAATCATAGGCTGGAAGCTTTAAAAAAGAATTTTATATTATTAAGACATTTTATATAATGGCTCTTTCAGAAATACGACCGGCAAAACAAGCGCGTGGCAAAATGTATTAAACAATGCAGTATTATTAAAAGGGTATTATCGCTATTAGTTTATGATAAATAATTTCAAGCTTATTTTTCAAGGAATTAGTCCCTTCATCAGTGAAAATCGAAGGAAAAACCTTACGTTTTTTTATGAACGTATCACTTCAATCCTCAGACCTTCCCAGAGACTTGATTTACCCAGATAAATTTGAATTATATTATCTAGAAAATAAGCTTTGTACAGACTATATTCTTTTATTCATATATATTATTCTAGAGTTCTTTATTGTTTAGTACGACCTAGAAACTAGCGGTTGCTCTTCTATAAATAGTTACAGTATTTATTTTTATAATTTCCGTAGAATTTAATTTTTTGAATTAACAATATACTTTGTCTAAATTTAGAAATGAGAAAAAGCCATTCTCATAATTATTGTCAAGGGATATATATATATATATATATATATATATATATATATATATATATATATATATATATATATATATATATATATACTTCTAGGGCACAATTTTTCACGGATACAACATTCATTGAATAGAATGGCTTTTTCACTGTTTACCAGCTTTTTTGAAATTGATTCATATTTTCTAATTATTTTCTTGACTTCATTGTTCAGGTTACTAATGGACACATAATGGGGTTCTTCCATTTACTCCAGTAGTTTTACAAAAACGCGACAGCTGTTTCGTCAACCTATACGTATTGACGTTATCAAGCGTACTGATGCAAATATGTTGTTGTTTGAGATTAAGCTGGCTTTATGCCAGCACGGGCTCTTGCTCACAGAGCAGCCCGTAGGAAATACAAATATGAGCCTACATGCGTTTTGTGACGTCATGAGGACGGAAAGGTAGTACAATTGCCAGATACCTAGTTTTAAATATTTACAAAAGACTATAGTGAAACATAAAATAAGACAAATAAATAAATATGTTAACAGAAATTATATCAAAAGTTGAAAGTAAGTTATTATATACACATTTTACATAAATATATATTAATTACATAAATGTTTAATTAACAAAATGTCAGTGTGCGCTCCTGTCCGCGTGTGGTGGTGGTCTTGTTCCACGCGGTTGAAGGGCTGCCCTCCTACACGAGGGCAAAGATCAGTCTGCCTCGCGTTGGATGTTAAGGTTTGGGCGTTGCATGGCGATGCTGACGGCTTCTGATATCAATAAACGATTGTAGTTGCCTTCCTTGTGTATTATTTTGGTGTTTGTGAGAAGTTCTTGTAAGGATGGTTTTTTATTGTGGGTATCCACAAAGTGCTGGTGAATAGCACCTTGGTTTCTGTGGGCCTGCATGCGACGTTTGAGTGTAGTGGTTGTGTGTCCGATATAGCATTTTTGGGGGGACTGACATTGCTCGTCAGCACAGACAAACTTGTATACTATATCAGATTCAACCTCTTTCTCCGTCGATGGAGCCGTACTATTTTTCATTACCAGTGAGGCCGTAAGGTTTGGCTTACAGTAAATTCTTGCTGTTATTTTGTTATATGGTGCTAGGGGGGTGGTTCCTCTTCGCAGTATACCAAGGAGGGCTTTCCTTTCGTCTTCGTGGTGTTTGTTGTATGATATCTGATGGTATATTACTATTTCTTTGTCTTTGTCTTGTGTGTTGTCCCTCGGGGTCGGGTTATGGAAAGCCTCTAATCTCTTTTTGACAACTTGCTGGATCATGTCATCTGGGTAGCCGTTATTTGTGAGCAGCTGTTGAACTCTGTTAATTTCTTCGTTCGTCGCTTTCCACGTCGAACAGTGTGTTAAGGCACGTTTTATGTATGCATTTACCACAGACCGTTTATATGCATCAGGGCATTCTCCTCTAGCATTTAAGCATCTCCCAGCATCTGTCTTTTTAGTGTATACGGTGGTATTGTATTTGTTGTTTTTCTGGGTCACAAGTACGTCCAAGAAGGGGAGCATTTTCTCATCACTTTTTTCTACCGTAAAATTTGATGTAGAATTTGCTCGGAGTTTATTCACTAATTCATCTATGTCATTTTCGCCCTTTGTTGTGATAAAGATATCATCAATATATCTCCCATAGATTCTGGGTTTTGGGTGTTCTTCAAAAGTGACCTCTTCTGTGTGTGCCATGTATGCGTTTGCAAAAAGAACCCCAAGGGGGGAACCCATTGCTACGCCGTCCTTTTGCCGATATATTTCGCCCCTATGTGAGAGGAATGGGGCTTCCTTTGTACATGCTTCTAGCATCTCTTTTAAGATCTTTTCGGGTATCGGTAATGGTGGTTTCTCAGAGCGGTATATCTTGTTCATGATGATTTGTATTGTTTCATCCACTGGTACGTTAGTAAATAAACTTCCGACGTCCAGAGATGCTATGTCTTCGTCGGGTGTGGTGTCTTGCAGTAGATCGATGAATTCCGTCGATGATTTTAGCGAGAACGTTGAAGGAATGTACGGCGTTATAATTTCGTTCAATTTCTTAGCCACTTTATACATGGGGGATGTCATTTGGGATATAATGGGCCGTAATGGGTTTCCCTGTTTGTGGATCTTGACTGTGCCGTAGCAGTATCCGGGTGCAAAGTCTCCGATGATTTTTGGAAAGCTTACTGTTCTCTGTTCTTTGTTCGCTTTTTCTGTTAGTCTCATCATCTTCTTTTTGAGGTCATTTGTTGGGTCTTTTTTAAGTGGCTGA
>NC_087206.1:86848154-86898154 GCF_015104395.2 Macrobrachium nipponense
AAAAACATTTAAATCCCGCGGGATAACGGATTAACGCAAGCCTTTAATATATGAATACGTTCAAGGTTACTTACGTAAGAGAATATATACGTGTATATATATATATATATATATATATATATATATATATATATATATATATATCTCAGTCTGCCTGTCTACACACACACACACATATTTATATATGTATATATATATATTATATATATATATATATATATATATATCTTATGTATATTTGTGTACATGTACATATACGTAAATATGCATACATATACATATATAATATACATATATATATATATATATATATATATATATATATATATATATATTATATATATTTAACACGTATAAAGTCTGACACCTAAAAAATTATTTTATTTTGATAAAAGTTCACCAATTTCTGTTTAATTCACATTCCATGTCGGTGTCCTGGACATTAAGTATCTCATTTGGATCGATGTGTGGGAATATGACCTATTGAAATTCCCATGAATAATTATTTCGCCAAACCATTATTTTTTTTTAAATCATCGACAACATTACCTGTGAAAAAGTCTATGCAGTTTGTATATCCATATGAATAACTGTCTGCTCCACCAAAAATGTACATAATATTTTTGGTAATATTCAGATGACACGCATAAAACTGTACAGGAAAATTGACCTTATTGTGAATGGTGGAATTACACTAATATTTTGCAATAGAATACGGCGAAGACTATCTGTGGAATTGTAAATGCCAAGAACATTATTGTAGACGTTCATAATACTGTGACAACAAAGTATGATATATACCAGGTAAATATATCACTAAGTTTTACTTTGCGATACGGAATTATGTTAACAAAACAAACTGAGAGTCGGCAACAAGTTAAAAGCTCTGCTAGGAGGAACCTTTGTGGCCATAAGATATTCTTAACGCTTCAACAGCCATCAGTTTTATTAGCTTGTTATAATGGTTCGTTGTCTCCAGTTATCATCTTTATCTTTAAATCTTAATATCATTCGAATTATAGTAAGATAATCGTGTATATTTCAGATCTTATTATCTGTTTGGACATATAATATATATGTACAACATATAATACATATATATATTTATACACACAAGCACACGCACACACACACACATATATATATACATATATATATATATATATATATATATATATATATATATATAATATATATATATATATATATATATATGCCTCATCTCCCTTTAACTGAAAAGTGCATAAATAAAAAATGTGAATAACATAATGATAACGCGATAAGAATTTGAACGAAAATAAAAAAAAGAGTATGTAATGACTTTTGCTAATAAATATATAAATAAATAAATAAATAAATAAAAATGTCACCAATGCCAAAATTGGTGCTCATCTCAAAGGTTTGCATAAAAGCTCCCTGGTCCAAGTTTCTCTCTTGCCTTTTAGGACCCACCACTCTGAGGGAAGTATGCAAAGGCCTGGAAGTATGCAAAGGTCTGGAAGTATGCAATGGCCTGGAAGCATGCAAAGGCCTTCTTATGGAAATTTGCAACCAACCAAACAGGTTGATATGGATGATTTATGAGAGTATAAACAATCTGTGGTTCGGTAACGTTAGTGCACCTTTTCTTACCTTTTCTCTAAAGCCACTTCTCTCTCTCTCTCTCTCTCTAATTCCATCCATCAGGCAAATAGGTTACCGAAGACAACTAGAGAGCCTGAACATGTATGACTTGGAAATACGACGATTGCGAGGACAACTAATAGAAACATTCAGAATACTGAAAGACATAACAAAAGTAGACAGTAACCTCTTCACATTAAACGAAAACCAGATAATAAATAACGTAACGAAACTAAAACTGAAGAGATACAGCACATCCCATTGTTGGAACTTCTTTATATTCAATAAGTCGTAAACAGCAACAGTGTGGAAGAGTTTAAAAGAAAGCTAGACAAAATAATTAAGGACTACGTTGAATAAGTTGTAAAACCTGGCTCCTAGAGATGAAGTGAGCGAGAACATTATACATGTCTCCTCGGACGGACCAATAGGTATTTCGGACATCCTAATCCTTGTAACTGATGTTAACACCAGCATTCGATCACCGAACGGGACGAGGAGAGAACGGCATTGGCACGTTTGCTTCAAATCCTGTTCCAGTATGCCATTGTTAACTATAATTACCAAGTTGTTAGTCGACCATAGTGAGTTACAGCTTCGGTTCGTGTGTGTGTGTGTGTGTGTGTGTGTGTGTGAGAGAGAGAGAGAGAGGAGAGAGAGAGAGAGAGTAACAGGTTTTCATGATCAATAGTCGCACAAAATATATAGCATCATATAACTGAACACTTAATTGTATGTAATTATATATATATATATATATATATATATATATATATATATATATATATATATATATGTAAGGCCGAGGGTTATGATTAATGATATATTGCCAATATGTTCGCAGTGACCTATTGGAATGTGGAGAAGCAACGACCTGAGAAAAGCTGATCAATGGTTTCTGTGGGGTGGCGTGACATAAAACTGCATAGAAAGACAAGTCAATGTACGACAGTTCATGAGTTCTTTCCAAAGTGCTTTTGGGAAACTTGTTGCAGCCAGAAATGTGAGGCGTTGTCGAAATGTGCATTCGTATGTGCGTGTGCACCTCTTCCTTTTATAATGTATCATACCCAAGTCTATGGTGGATTTGCATAGAGGTGGCTTTGAGAGAAAGGCAGGATGCCGTGAAAGCTCAGCGAAAGTTTCTTTATAATTTGTGCTTGAAATATTCCGGCTGCTTGGTGAGTCCTAATTTTTATTTTTAGCCCAAAGAGCGGCTTGTTGTCTGTTTAACATTTCATCAGAATATCCAATTTTTTCCAATCTTTAATCTTTATTGATAAACTTATGTGTGTACTTACGAGATGTTCTCGTGTCTTTGAAACAAACGGTTCTAGCGGAACCATGGGGGACCGAGAGGGAGTCCCGATGGAAGAATGGACATTTGGTGTGATATATACTTTTTAGACATTTTAATGGTGGGGTTTTATCGGAATTAAGTTAGTCAGTAAGACTTGGATCATTATCTTTGTTATTAAATAAATGTATTTTTTATAATGCAACTCTCTCATTTTGATTTACCTGTTAGAGTGGAGAGAAAGAGATGGAAAGAGAGAGAGAGAGAGAGAGAGGTATCGCTTGGCGAGAGAGAGAGAAGAGAAGGTCGCGAGCCGTTGGTTGCTTAGAGAGGGAGAGAGAGATTATGTATGCCTGACGCTCGGAATTACACGTTTACCAAATGAATAATGAGGATCATATCCTCATTACATGATATATGGATATATATATATATATATACATATATATATATATTACATAGATACAAATATATGCATATATACATACATACTACATATATATATATATATATATATATATATATATATATATATATATATATACTATATATAACCCTTTCTTCTCCTCCTCGCAAATCATACACGGCATTCCAAGAGACATTAATGTGAAAATATGGTCGAGCGTATATCACGTGTCAGAATAACGAAAATTAAATGCCTCGGGAATTAACGCTGTAATTTCTTCATTCCACGGATGTTTATCAAAGTCTGCATCGCCTCTATACCACCGAGAGGAATGTTCATCTGGATTTCTGAGAAAGAGTCTTCAGCCAGAGGGTCTGTCATAACTTTTCCCTTACGGTTACAATAGTTTTCTCGTGGAGAAAAAAATCTACAGTTTTGTATGAGTTCATATATTTATAAATAAATCTCTACTGAGAGCTTTCAGGAATCTGTTTGATTCCCATTTTGACTGAAAAGGGAAATTGAATACATTCCCGAAAGTTCTTTGTAGAGATTTATTTCTTAATAGGTATATATTCAAAAGTAAATCTCTACAGAGAGCTTTCGAGAATTTTTCCAATTCCCATTTTGATTGGAAAGGGAAACAGAATAGATTCCGAAAGCTCTTTGTAGCGATTTATTTATCGATATATATCTAAAAGTAAATCTCTATAGAGAGCTTTCGGGAATTTTTCCCATTCCCATTTTGATTGGAAAGGGGAATCGAACAGATTCCCGAAAGCTCTCCGTAGAGATTTATTTATGAAATTATGTATCCATACATAACTATGGATTTGTTTTTCCATTTCAAGATTCATGCTACCATGAGTATTTTTTAATGTTTTTTGTGTTTATTACCAAGATTTTATTATGTAGTTGCTTAGGATACGAGTGGTACTAACGTCTCTGTTTTGTAAATTTTACTTGGCTTATAGCTCCATGATTTTTACTAATTATTGTTACAGGAAAGTTCTGTAGCAATGACCGTCAAATAGTGCAAATCTTTACACAATTAGTTTAACTTACTGAAAGTATGTTATAAGAGCAATTTAATCCAAAATATATATATATATATATATATATATATATATATATATATGTGTGTGTGTGTGTGTGTGTGTGTGTGTGTGTGTATATATGTATATATATATATATATATATATATAATATATATATATATATATATATATATATATATAATATATATATGTATATATATATATATATATATATATATATATATAAAAAACATATATATATATAATATACATACATACTATAAGAGACAAATGAAAGAAGGAGCTACCAAGACTTTCAACTTTTATTCCAAAGTCATCTTCAGTACCCTGAAGATGACTTTGGAATAAAAGTTGAAAGTCTTGGTACCTCCGTCTTTCATTTTCACGTGAGGATCTCTTATATACTTCACCCATGGGACCATTGTGGAATTGCAAGACATATATATACTATGTTTTATAAAACCATGATGGCTGTAGCTCCGTGTTTTATATTCAGTAACCATTACAAGAAAATTCAATTCAATAACTTTCTTCGTAAGATAATACGCAGGTGAAAGTTTGAAATGGTAATACCGTTCACTCTGCAAACAAATCCTTTCGACTGAAAGGAAATTAGGTAATTATTCTTTTCTAACAGAAGTAGATATTATTAGCTTTACAAGGACTTAATAACTGACTCCTCGCGTTTTCATTACCTTGTTAATGGCTGGAGTCTAAAAATCTGTAATTCTCATGTACCATTATACCAAGAAAGGCCTTTACTTTTGTGCAAACTATGGTTTTTGTTCATTGCTTCTGTGTTCGATTGTGAATGCAGGTTGATCTCGTGTAGTCTTGCAATCTCATAAGTGTATGTCATGTGTATCTTCTCTCTCTCTCTCTCTCTGTAGTCTATTGAACACCCCTGCTCTCCACTCTCACTTGAATAACTGGTATTTGATATTTTATATCAAGAATAGAAACTGTCCTCTGCCTAATTTCAACAAGTATTAATCAATTTCTCCTCCTCCATTAATTGGCATGAATTTCCAAGATTCTAAACCTCTCTCTCTCTCTCTCTCTCTCTCTCTCTCTCTCTCTCTCTCTCTCTCCTCTCAATAGTTACTTAAATACAGCATTCATGAACACCCGGCTAATCTTTATAAAAGATTAAGAAAAGACCTTCAGCCAGAATCCGCGACAAACGATCAAGCAAGTGGACCGTAAATCCCGTTTCCCAAGTCTGGGTTTAACTTTCCTTTTAATCTTGACTTCAGGCGAATCTTTCATTTTTTCAAAGTCTCTTGTTGTCATCCCCCTTGTTATAATTTCAGGAAGTTTGAACTCCTCTTTTTTTTTCCTCTCCCTCTCTTTTCTCTGAGACGCGACAAACTTCATTTAAACTTCAGGCAACATTAGATCATGTTCCAGATAGTCTTCTCGAGAGGCCGTCACTTCGAAAGATTTAAAGCCCAAACGAAGTTTCGAAGTCTTCATCGTCTGCGGGACAATTTTATTTCTCTGGCTTCATCTCATGAAAGTAAAAGTCTGCAGAAGTTGCAACTTCGAGACGAATAATGGTGTTATTGAGACTTGATGACCTTTAGTTATAATATAATTGATATTAGTTATATTATAACCGACTATAGTAGATTCACATCAACCGTGCATTTGATGGCTAGGCCAGTCCCTTACGACGCTCCTGATTGGCTGTTGATAAGCCAGTAACAGTGCTGGAATCTTTCAATCTGTCTCCATAGTTCACATAGGCAGGACGTTTGCTCCACCTCGTCTGAGGGATACTTTTGAAAGACGTATCCCTCAGAAGAGGTGGAACATAGATTCTACCCATGTGAACTTTCTCGAGAGACTGAGAGTTTCCAGTCCTGTGATTGGCTTATCAACAGCCAATCAGGAGTGTCGTAAGGGACTGGCCTAGACATCAAATGCACGGTTGATGTGAATCTATTATAGCAGTAGTTAGTCGTTCAGTATACGAAGACATTTCTCTAATTTTCTCGTCCTAGTTACCTGCTGCTGAATGGATCGTAACATTTAATTTTTCCCACATTTTTTTATATCTTTGGTTTGATGATATTCTATCATTTTCCATTTGAATAACGCGAAACTAACGAGGGAAGACTTTTACGTTATAGTGAATAAATTGGTTATTTTATGTGTTTTTCTAATAACCGATCTTTTTCTGCATTTCTTCTTTCGAATGAACACCTTAATCTTTGGAAGTTTGTTCCATATGAAACAGGGCTCATCAATTCAATAATAATAATAATAATAATAATAATAATAATAATAATAATAATAATAATAATAATAATAATAATAATGCTAAGAAATTCACAGTCTCGTGAAAAACAAATTGTTAAAAAATATCCACAATTATATATTAAAAATATATTTCCATGTAAAAATATAGAGCAAAGTTTCGAACATTTTTTATATATAATTGTGGATATTTTTCACGATAATAATAAAATAATAATAATAATAATAATAATAATAATAATAAATAATAATAATAATAATAATAATAATAATAATAATAATTAAATAATAACAAATAAATAAATAAATAAATAAATAAATAAATAAAGGATATTAACAAGATGACAAGCAGATATAATCTACAATCAGATGTTAACTGGAATTTTCTCGTCGATGAAATCTTAAGGTTCATATATTTTTCAAACATCAACATGAAATGTCATGACTAAAAAAAAGAAAAAAAAAGGACATTGCTATCTCTATGTTACTGTATACTAATAGCATCGACTGTCATCATGACAGTTTTATGACAGGTGAAGAAAAAGACAGCCGACTTTGCATTGAGAATCTATATTTAGACGACAGTAGGTAATTATGGACTGTAAATACAACCCATGTAAGGCTCATAATTATTTTACAATAACAGAAGAAAAACATATATGATTACATAACGTTTCTTATTGCCTAATAGGACCTCACTTCGTTATGATTTTTGCTACCTACCTTACATTATTTCATTTCGTTTTTTGTGACACTATGATAAGTTTTTCATCCTTATTCTTATTTTGTTATCTTCTTCTTTAGATTCAAGCTAAGCTCTATATACACTGACCGTAACATGATATGTGTGCGACAGCACTCTCTCTCTCTCTCTCGCATTACGTTTTTAAAACGTCTTTGTTAATAGTAAGAAAAAAACACATATTTATGTACCTACTCGCCCAAATTGCCTTTCTGTTTTATATATATAGTATATATATAATATATAATATATATATATATATATATGATATATATTATAAAATATATATATAATATATATATATATATATATATCTTTACATGCATATATACACATATAAATATATTGTATATATATATATATATACCATATATATTATATATATATATATTAATTATATATATATATATTACATAATATATAATATATAATATATATATTTTATAATTATATCTATATATATATATACATATATATATATTAAATATTATTATAATATATATTATATATATAATATTATAAATATTATAATTATATAATATAATAAATTAATGGGAATTTGGCGAAAGATAGATATGACTGAATATTTCCGAGAGATTTGAGATAGCAATCTCTTTAAGGCCTAATGAATTAATGTTTCTCATGTGATATAAAGAAACAATCAATATTTTTTCTAGAATATTTTCCTGTGCAATATTACAGATATTAACAAACTTCGTCTTTCTCCCTCGTTCCAGAAATATTTACCTGTACGCAATATAAACAATTACTTACGGTTTCCATGTTTTATTTTAGTTATATATTCATTATGTTTTGTTATAAAGACAAAATCTGCCACTTGATATTTGTTCTTTAACCTAATTAATGCAGACAATTGTCGTCCATTGTCAGATCTGCATTTAGCCTTCTCACATGTTTTAGAACTAATTTCCTACGCTAGATCTAATTTTGGTACCATCGAAAATATAATTTGAAACATCCTTAACAGTAGTTGAGCCTTACATGGACGAAATATTCCCTTTTTATCTTAACTTGATATTGAAAATAGGATATCTTCTTAAAGGAAATCTTTGTTTCGCCCTCAGTTCCAGCGGTTCTGGAGTCAGTCAAGATGGCAAGACGATGACCTTTAAGACCTTAGAAGGGAGTGGAAAGGACCTTTCGCCGACGCCTACTAAGTGAGGGCAGTCTACTTGGAGCACTCAACTTGAGGGGCACTTAAACATTAAGTGATATGTATTGAGAGATTCATGCTGCAAGACAACGAGAATTCTGATTGGTTTTCATTGTTCTTTAAGAAAGTGGACTGTTATGAAATGAGAAGCAAAATGGCAGCTATGCCTGTCTGGATCTTATCCTGTTATGAAGAATTACCCAGTACGTAACGGTACCCTAAAAACTAAAGGAACCAGAGTGGGGACGCGTACAAACGTCCTTCTTTTGCACTATCACATTATAATCTACCTCCTGAAAAGAGGCGTTCATATCAATATTGTACAGATTTTAGTGAATGAAGAAAGTCTCTGAGAACGAAATTTTGCTTACTTAGGAAGTGGAAGGGTTATGAACTATTAATCCATATAATATTACAAAACATAATTGAGCAAAATGAAGAAATGATTGAATCACAAAGAGGAGATAGAAGCGTACTGCTCTAAGATGCTGTTGCTGGTTTTGCAGTTTGCAAGATGCTGTTGCGTATGAAGTAAGGAAAACAAAAAAACAAATCTTGTGCGTTAAGAAATTCTATCTTTGCTCCTCCAAAATGACGTTTGCGGAAAATAAAAGGAGAACAAACTATTTTGTTTTCGTTTTGAATATATTAAGCTCGATGAATTGCTCAACACTGTAGCACCATATATCAAGAGGCTATGGTAGACCACATAGCTACTGTAAATGTTTCCTCCGGTAATGAGAATCACCACAACCGGATCGGAAACGCTTTCCTGTGGGTGGATTATTGTAAATGAGATAAATCTCGTATTGCGTGATTGTGAGTTTTCCTTCTAAACAGTCACCATCCTGCCATCCTTCCCCCGAGTCGCTGAGTCCAGAACCACCACCAGAAAGTGGCCGAGGGCTTTCGAGTAAAGAGAAACAACACTCAGCTTCGTCATATCCTCTGCGGTGTGTCCTTCTGGAGCCGAGGAAGAGCTTCTGGCGTGGATCAGTGCATTGATCAAGCATTTTCCTTCAAGCAGAGGCTATGCAGTCGAGTGCCTTCGTTATTATTTAGCTAAGTTCATACAAGCACACTCATACCTACATGAATTTGCGCATACATCAATACACTAAGTATAAACACACTGATATAATACATATATATATATATATATATATATATATATATATATATATATATATATATATATATATATTACACGTGTGCATATGAGAGCCTGTATGCACGCATTCATGCGTATGGACTTACATGCTTAAGCATACACATTTCTTTTAGGGAGGCAGAAGTAGTTCCTTACCTGTAGTTCCACTGAACAGAAACCAAATTACCACAATTCCTATGTAATTACCCGCTTCTATAAATGCCCATCAGTTTCTCGAACAAAGCTTAATTAATTACCCAGCAAAGTAAAGAGGAAATAAAAAGTTGACTGGTTCAGTCGGAGCTACACGTACCTACTACTTGTCTCCACCTCCTCATATTCTTTATATTCTTGAAACGACGACGAACATATGAAGACCTAAAACTAGCACAGAATAACCTCTTAAATTCAAAATTCATATAGTTAGGAATATCTAGTATTGTTTGATGTCATGTTTAAGTCATAGTTATTTGAGTATCAAATCACCTCCTCTAAAGTTACCTTTCTCTTTCGAAGAAACCAACCGAGATCACTTTCTTCAGCGAGAGGCTACAGAAGAAAGCAATACTTTCAGTTAACGTTGTTTTTGTAGTTTACTGAGCCGGTCTTATTCCAGCAGTGAATCATACACACACACACATACACCTAGCTCGGAAGACTATCAGCTGGTTCCTTCCTGAATGACAGATAACCGCCTGCTTTGTTACATCCAGTGCATTTCTAAGACCCTTTGAGAATCCGAATCTCACGGGACCTTGCAACGCGAGTTAAAACATAACTCGTTTCCCTGTAAGTACATCTCGTCTGTCAACAACGCTCTGGGTGAGTTTGATATGCGCGAGTTTAAGAAATATGTAAATTCAACGTTGAGTTTCCTTTAATAGACTCAAATATATTGCCTGTAAAAGCCACGAGTTGAGCGCATAACTAAATTCAATGTTTGATGGCGTATCAGTTGTCTGTAGAAACTGAATTTGTGTTTTAAATGTTCTTTACAATTAATGGAGTATCTTTTTTATATCAGTGTTTTTAACACTGATAATTGGGTACTGAGTGAATCGCGCCCATTTTTTGGGGAACGAAAAATGATTTTAAATGACCACAAGTAATAATAGACTTAATAGACTTTTGTTTTTTACAGACTGAAACAGCGATAAATACATTATTTGAACTTCACGAATGGTGGGAAAGAAATACAAACTAAAGGAAAATATAAAAAATGAAGTCTTAAAGATAATAATAATAATAATAATAATAATAATAATAATAATAATAATAAGTGTATCCCCTAGACTACGTATTGCTCCAGCAAAAGTGTATTATGTCTGCTATTAAGGAGCTAACCAAGGGATACAGCTTTTTAGTAAAAAAAAATATCACTGCCCACCAACATTTATGAGAGATTCTAATCGTTAGCAAGATAAATCAGCTATCCAATGAACTAGAGTCTTATTGACGCTAAAATCGTTAAATCATAATCCTTGGGAAAACACGAAACCAGAGTAATCATTCAGAATTATCTCTCTCTGCAAATCGAAACCACTGACTTTAGTTTGATAAGGGGAGACGCTTATCGATACGATTTCATGCAAATGAAAGGATTGGAAACGTTGACAATGGGTACGTGGAATCAGTCACGCCATAATCACTGGGTTTTTTTCATGGCTTCAAATGACGGTTATAGTTAAGTATAGCAAGAATGTATGTCCGGGTAAAAATATTCTTTGATTAAAACGGTACTTATGAAACACCAACGGACGAAAAATAGAGATTAATATTATGCTAAAATGTCGAGAATACAAGAAATGTTTAACCGCAGGGAAATAATCAACACGTCATCTATTCCGAAAGAATTGGCTTCAAAATTACATTCCTTTATATCGTAGACAAAAAAAAAAGCATTATGTAAATGAGCAAGAGGATGAAAACTAATCGTTAAAGATACGCAGAATTCGATAACAGAAATTTCATTATAATCCCAAATAACATCATCGAGAGCCACACCTGGTCTCTTTCGGAACTTGGGATTCCAAATAGCTCGAAAGGCCTTTCGTTTATTTTTATTCGATATGCCTAAGAATATTTTGAGCTTTTGGAAAAAAATCGCTTAGAAAATTTGAGAATCAATCTATCATGAGTTTACGATTAAAAAGAAATTGAGGCCGCATTTGTGCGCATGCGCACAAGCGCAAACCTATACAATTATTTTATGTATATACATCATATGTATGTATATATATATATATATATATATATATATATATATATATATATATATATATATATATATATATATATATGATAGATATAGATATATAGAATATATATATCTATATATATTATGTATATAATAATATATCTATATATACTATATATATAAAACTTATTATTAGCACAGATAACGATATGAAAATATTTTACGCCATGTCGATAATTTCAAGGGAGCTACCGAACGCTCCCTCAGGTTAATAAAAACCACCTCAGTTCATTAGTTTCGTTTGTAAAGAACTTTTCCTGTAGATTAACGATGAAACGAAAAGTCGTTCCCTTACTTGTGAGTCACTTCGGAGAAAATCGTCGACGTTGTGGACATAAATAGGTCGTTATTAGTTCAATGAATTATGAAAGATTACGATAAGAGATTTAGACAAATGAGTTTTTGATTGAACTCATCATATTACCCCAGACTGGTAATTTAAAATCAGTAATGGCTTATTTTCGAGATATATATATATAAATAATATATATTATTATATATATATATCATATATATAGTATATATATATATATATATCTACACACATATATATGCATGTATATGTGTATGCATACATATATGTATATATAGTATGTATACACACACAGACACACACACACATATATATAGATATATATGTATGTATATATATATATATATATATATATATATATATATTATGTATATATATACTTATATTATCTGTGAATTAAATGCAAATTATCGGGATTTAAAAGTAAATTGTCGACAGAAATATAATAATTTTCTCCAAAGTTGACTCTCAACCGAAATAACTTGTTCGTTACCATAATCACTTCGGGACTGGAAGGTAACTATCGATAACATTAGGGACAGATTACAATGAACAGAAATAATTATCATCCTTTTCTTCATAAAACATCAAAGTTCTTTCTCTTCAGACTCCATTTGAGTTTAAGTACATCGGGTAATATGTTACCTCTACACTTAAGAGAAAGATAAATTAGTATATTCGTATCACATAATATATATTATTTTTTCTTGTGAAATGTATTGCTATTGTCACCACACTGAAACAAATGCTACAGTTTCTATGTATCACCAGTGTTCGTTAAATGTTTCTTGTCATTCTGCTTTTTTTTTCTCTTAATAAATCACTTAATGCTTCGTCAGCACCTGTATCTTAGTAATTATAGTGTTCATATGTATTAGAAAGTTTTCATAACACTTTATTGTTTGTTCTAGGTAGGTTCAGTTGTCACTGCAACATTGACGACTCGTAAAGGAAACGGAAGCAATGAAATCTCTTCTTCCATTCCCTCAAAATGTGAAGACAAAATCCATGAAGCCACTTACGTCACTAGTAACTGGTGCGAAAAAATACCTTACTGGATTTCTTGTGGCCCTTTTTCTCTCTATCTCTCTCTCACACACGCACACACAAACACACACACACACACAAATAAGCTACCAACAGAACTCCTTCAACGAACAACTGCATCTCGGTCAATCTTGACGATACATCATTTTACAATCTTTGTTTACAAGGCGGTTTGCTCATCTACCGACGGTTGCTGACACGTGATGACGATGTGCTGGCCGGCCAAATGAGTCGTGGTGGAGGAGGAGGAGGAAGAGCGGCTCCCTCTCCGCCACAGGGAGGCTAGTCTCAGCGCCAGCCGCCTGAGACGACTCGGCTGGGGAGCCGAGGAGGACGCGAGCGAGTGCTGGCTGTTCGGCGACCCGTTCAAGAGGGACGCCGCGGCGGCCGTGGGGCTCGTCACACCTTCGTCTGCTGGAAGGTTGTTTCCCTGCTGTGCTGAGGGTGGGACCTGCAGATGGAAATGGAGGTTTGGTGAGGTTTTTTTTTTTTATGCTTTTCAGTTTTATCTACTTTTTTCCCATAGATTTTGTGGTGATGACATCTGTGTGTAATGTTTGAAGGCGAAAGGTAAGTTTTGTTGATATTCAGAGATTTCGTGATTAGCTTGTGTGCGTAGGCGAAAGGGGATTTATTTATTTATTTATTTATTTATTTATTTATTCATTTATTTATTTTTTAGCTTTTGCCATCATTTATGTATATAGGCGACAGACGATTTTTTTTATTGTGTTTCTGAATTTTTATGAGATGACTTTCGTGTGAATAGATGAATGGTGAGCTTTATTTAATGCTTTTTTTTCCATAGCTTTTGTGATGATATCTGTGTGTAATGTGTGTATACGAAAGGTAAGTTTTTTGTTATTCAAAGATTTCGTGATTAGATTGTACGCGTAGGCGAAAGGTCATTTTTTATTTACTCATTTATTTCTTTTATATATTTTTCAAAGCTTTTGTGAGACAACTTGTGTGAATTTTTTCCTATTTTCCGGAGTCTTTGTTATTCCTATGTGTGTAGAAGAAAGAGGTGGGTTAGTAGATTTTTATTTTCTGGTAAGGTAAAGATTACATTAAATTTTTTTTTTTACCTCGATAAAGATAAGTTTCTTTTCTCGTTTTCCGAGATTTTGCGATTAACTTATGTATGTAGGAAAAGAGCTGGGTTGGTAGATTTCTTGTTCTTATGTGCAAAGGTTATATGGAAGACCTTTAAATTTTACCTTGAAGACAAAAATGAAAAAAATTGACATTTCTGCTGACTCTGACTGCTTGATAATTCTCTCTCTCTCTCTCTCTCTCTCTCTCTCTCTCTCTCTCTCTCTCTCTCTCTCACAAGAATTATTACCTGCTCCAAGGCTCATGTACCACTTATTTATCCACTTATCCTTCCTATTCTATAGTAATAAATATTTTAAAAAAAACTGCAACCCTGAATCATATTCATATAATTAATTAAGTGACCAACAGTTAAAACCTTTTTTTTTTTTATATCATTATATTTACCTTTTATGAACAACATATTAATATTTATAAGGTAGGACATTTCCAGTAATGAATTGTCTCTCATAATAAGGGTTCTTATAAAAAAAATGTCATGATAAATTACATAATAGAAACATTAGCTTAGAACTTTAGAAGATTAAGCCAACAAACATTATTATTATTATTATTATTATTATTATTATTATTATTATTATTATTATTATTATTATTATTATTATTATTATTATTATCGAGAGTTTTAATCTCATGTCTACTGATATCTTCGTGTACAAAATACTCATGAATTTTAAGTACACTTGTTTGATTATCTCCACTAATGAAAATGTACTTGTTGCTAATCGTTATGTTTACTTTTACGTTTTGGTGTCAGTTATCCAAGACACTAATATCCAATTAGTATACTGGCACTAGTTTGATATCATATCCTTTTTAGATTCGGTTCTATACCTTTGCCTAAATATACAGTGAACAGTCTAAAATACTCTCCAATCATTCTCTACTTTACACCTACACCATACATCAATGAATATACTAGAAATATAAGCTGGCTCTCTTATTATCTATATATTCTAAATGGAGTCAAAGGATTGGAAAAACACCTAATCCTAACTTGTAATGTTATTCGGTAACACCTTCTACCAAGCTTGCCTTTTTGTTTATGATTTAAGTGATTAGAGACAAAAGAAAAAAAATGAGGTAATTGAATTGCGCTATTCACGTTTTTAAAACAATGCAAAAAACTTCACCTGGAATGACAACAGACTTTAAAAACATGAACATTGTAATTGCTAAAGGTTTTTGTAACATTACCCACAAAGGCAATCAAATTTATAATAATCATTTTGGTGAAATATAGGAAGCCATGTTGTGAATTAAACAGCCAAACCTTTACCATGTGCTATGATGCACAAGTAAACAAAAATATGTCCTCTGAACTCTGGCGAGAGGAATTCAGTAGGAGATTATGACTACATTCAGGGATAAATGTCTCATGACATCAGTCCACACATGGCTCTACTTTATGGCGAGGGAGGTTATGATACTTTGTCAAAAGGCCTCGTACATCTAAACAGCATACTTTACATGACCTCTTATTAATGTGTGTTGTGTTGTAAGGTCAGAGTTTCATTTAACACTCAGAAGCACTTAAAATGCTAAACAGCTTTCAAAGAAATATGAAAAAGATGATTCAAGATGTAATATCACGAAACAAATGATGGATTTTATCAAAGGGACATGTAAACTTACAGTAAAACGATAACACTAGAGCAATCAAAAATATCTCATAATACTTATTTATAAGATATTCGGAAGCAAATGGAAAAAAACGTGATAGAGTTGGGAAATCATGCAAATAATTTTTTTTATACCACATCATCATTTGGCACCGACGGGAATTCAGGAGCTAGGATTAATAACTCTATGAAAGCTGAGAGTAAGGATACAGGCATTTTCTTTTAGATACACCAAGAAATATTTTCACTTTAATCAATCTATTTTCCTTTTTAAAGACAAGAAAATGATAAGAGTCATAATAATGATAAATTTTTCAAAAGACACTTAACTTCTCTTCAGAAGTTCTGGGAGTAAAATGTCTGTTCTGAAATCACCAGATTAAAAACTATTTTATATATCGTCTTTTCGTATCGTTCGGAATCATAAGGATACAGAGCAAGCATGAAGTTTTCAAATCTACACTCACATTGTCATACATATCAAATTATGTCACAATCAAAACGTCCTTGTCATCCTCTCTGATATTTTGTCACTTACAAACTCCTTAGTAACCATCTGACAGACTGGAGACAAAGTGACCTGAACTTCAATATTTACCGTCGGTACTTTTCCAGGTATTCCTTACTTACTCGCAAATACTAAGAATCCTACTGTTTACTAATCTACCTATGTGAGAAGTAAATATCCTTTTCGGAGTGTATGGCCTTAAATTTCTTCTACATTATGTAATCAGCAAAGGCAAAATCTATTGAGGTTATCTTACCAACATCAATTTCTAACAATATAATATCTCAGCTTTATGGCAACAATGGGATGGCTACTTCCTGGTATTTCAGTGAACTCTGGTTAACGTACATAGTGTACGTCACACTAACAACAGATTGTAGATGTTATTATTTATGATTTTCCTTATACAAACAGATACTCGAAATAGATGCACTGGATCTAAAACATTGAAAAATAACGTATCGAAAAGTCATGCTAAGCCACTTTTACCTCTTCAATGTCCTGCAGTGATTCCAGTTTTGTTTCTCAGTGCTGACTCTCAGTACAGGGCTACGTACCTACCTTTTCGACTGTAGGGACACTTTCTGTGTCTGTCCCTTCTTGAGCAGATGTTTTTAGATAGCTTCCTGCATAATTTGACAAAGTGTTCCCGTATTTTCAGCGTTGGGAGACAAAGTTATGTCGATAGTCGATCCTCATACAACAAATGTGCCCACTAATTTCGCGGGTGAATAACTAAGAACCTCTTTTTTAGTATTTTTCTTAATAAATCTTCCATTTGCATTTAGCGTACGGTTAGGTTTTAAGTTTTAGGGAGCCTCAACTGACTGAATATCCATGCGAATAAACCCAGAAATTTAATGAAGGAAAGAAATGTTCAGGAACAACTGGAGAGAGGGAACAACCATATTATCATTAACCACGACACGAAGAGAAGAGAGCCATGCACCATGCAGCAATTCAGCCTTTGGAACAAAGTCACACAGCACGAGCGAGTCATGCAGACGCGAACCTTCCGTAGTAGTGGGCTTGTGACTGTCGCAGCTGCGTCTTCGGGAGTCGAGTGAAGGTGGGCAGCGCTTGTTGGCACTAGGAGGGTGGTGGTGGGGGTGGACTGTGAAGGGTTGTGGGAGGGGCTGGGCACTGTTAGGTAGTGCCCCGGGTGCCGGTGAGCTGGGTGCGTGCGACCGTGAGTGGGACTACCTCTGGGGCTCCCGGATCCGCTGCTTCTGTCGTGTACAATAGAACACACCCGAATCAGCTCTCTCCGTCTTTGCGAGGAAAAGGATATATAGTACTAGAACACACCCAAATCAACTCTCTGTTCTTTTGTTTCAAGGAAGACGCCTCCCTTGGATAATGTGAGGTCCACTTTGGCCTCTGAAACCTGCTGTCTGTCTGTTTAGGAAATTGTTTAGCGTCCTAAAGTCTTTGATGAAGATGGAACTGATCTTTGCTGTTAGTCCGGAAACGTTAGTGGAAACTGGACGGACTACAGTCAAAATAAAGATCTAATGACGCCTCGTTTGCAAATGCTTTGGTTATAAGAGATTTGGTATTAATTTTGCAAAGAGTTTGATTATTGAATGAGATGTTTAGGTAATGATTCTTATTTTCAATACCGAAGGATTTCTTTCATCGATGAATTTTTCTTCTTTTACATTAAGCCTTTCTTATATTCTTTTAACAATATCATTCGGGACTAAAATCGTATAGAACAATATTAAGAAGATATCTGCTTTCACCAACTTTAAAGTTTTTTGTGTCTATTGTCTGTATCCTAGTTATCCGAATAATACTCTACAATTTCATACGCAAGTAAAAATAATGGTGTCTATACGAAACTTGAATTGGGCGAGTGTGAATTCACACCAAAGTAGCCAAACACTTTACAAAAACATCATGAATTCGTTCTCTATTCTCAGTACCATTTATAGCAAATACATCAATATACTATACAGTTCGGCGCTGATGCTACGAACATGGCAACATGAATAAAATTCTTAATTAACTCTAATTACAACCTATATAATGGAAATGATAATCTAAAATAATTGTCTAGTTGGTAACTAATGTATATAGCAAGCTAATTTCCTGTCATTTAAAACAGAAGAGATAACAGTTATAAGCTATAAAATACATCATTAGTCTTTTGACTTTGGTGCTAGACTAATAAACTAACTGCTTTCACAAAATGGCTAAAATCTTTTAGATGCTAGCAAGCCCACTTCTCTCTCTCTCTCTCTCTCTCTCTCTCTCTCTCTCTCTCTCTCTCTCTCTCCATCCTCATTCGGACGTGTACATGATTAATTTACCTAATTCATCTACGTAAGGTAGCAGAAGCATGTTCTCGTAGCTCTGAAGGAAATTGATCTCGTTGATAAGTGAGAAAATAACAGAAAAAAAAGTCCTGGCCTCTATCCTGTACTCCGGAAAGTCTGACTGAATTTAATATGTACCTCAACATTCATTACTTTACGAGTATCGCCTTTTTTTAAACTTTATTTAAAAAGAAAAACACTTATGACCGGTTATTTTGCTTCCTAATGCAAAATGAATTTCGGGATTAATCATTGAAGTAGTACTGATTTTTTAAAATATTTTTTTATGTAAAGTGCAGTTCTTTCATTAAACATAAAAAAAGCACTATCTCAGTTTTTCATATAGTAAAATCCATTCTTTGTTACCTTTAGGTAACAAAGAATAATAAGCGATTTTTTTGTATTTCTTTTTTAATCTCTTAAAAGCACTAGATTGAAATATGTGTTTTTGTAGCTATTACTCTTGACATATTATCGTCCTCACCATCGTCATTATTATTATTATTATTATTATTATTATTATTATTATTATTATTATTATTATTATTATTATTATCATTATTATTATTTTATTATTATTATTATTATTTGATCTACCTTTAGGCCCTTATAACTACGATAATGAGTAGAACCTTACGCCAGAGTAAAAGCAATTCAAAATCTAATTCCTCTAAAAGTAGGATACGGAGACAATAAACAACTATCATCATCAGTGAATTAATATTCTCATGTACTGGTAATCTCTGTAATATTCAAATTATCATAAAAGACATCACGTGAAACTCAGGTGAAAGCAAATCTTCAAGACATTATTTACATTTGTACGCGATCCCACATAACCAAAGCATTCCAGGACAGTCCCTTTTGTCCATTAGTGTCTATTATCCCTTGATTAGGCCTACGAATTAAACGCCACACCCTTAAAACTAAACTAGCAGACCAACTGACCTATGCGATGACCTCCGTGACATCCTCATGGACGACATCCTGGAGAAGCGAGGGCTCCCGTCATCCACGTTGCTGTAGGCGGTGGCCATCCAGGAGTGCAGAGGAGAAGGATGACGGTACCACCTGGAGCAGAAAGTGCAGAGGAAGGTCCTGCGGTACTTGTCGCTCATGGCGCAGTAGAGCACGAAGTTGCAGGCCGCGTTGATGGCCGACAGCAGGTTGAAGATGTTGCCCAGTCCCAGCTCGATATTGCTCGCCATGCTGTTTGGCTCGGACTGTTCCAGGGAGAGATGCGACAGGAATGAGTCTAATGAGGCGTTGGGTTCGGACTGTTCTAGGGAGGGAGGTGACAGGAATGAGTCTAATGAGGCGTTGGTTCGGCGGACTGTTCCGGGGAGAGAGGTCGAGAGGAATATGAGTCTAATGAGGCGTTGGGATGGGTTCGGACTGTTCCAGGGAGAGATGCGACACGAATGAGTCTAATGAGGCGTTGGATTCGGACTGTTCCAGGGAGAGAGGTGACAGGAATGAGTCTAATGAGGCGTTGGATTCGGACTGTTCTAGGGAGGGAGGTGACAGGAATGAGTCTAATGAGGCGTTGGGTTCGGACTGTTCCGGGGAGAGAGGCGAGAGGAATGAGTCTAATGAGGCGTTGGGATGGGTTCGGACTGTTCCAGGGAGAGATGCGACAGGAATGAGTCTAATGAGGCGTTGGATTCGGACTGTTCCAGGGAGAGAGGTGACAGGAATGAGTCTAATGAGGCGTTGGGTTCGGACTGTTCCAGGGAGAGATGCGACAGGAATGAGTCTAATGAGGCGTTGGATTCGGACTGTTCCAGGGAGAGAGGTGACAGGAATGAGTCTAATGAGGCGTTGGGTTCGGACTGTTCCGGGGAGAGAGGAGAGAGGAATCAGTCTAATGAGGCGTTGGAGAAAACAGAAATGAGTCTTGGAGTAGACCTTTCCAGGGGAAGGAAGCAAGGGAAAGGGGTCTTTGTATTGGACTGTTCCAGAGAGGGAGATGAGAGAAATGAGTCCAGTATTGGACTGTTCTAAGGGAAGGAAACAAGAGAAAGGAGTCTTTGTATTGGACTGTTCTAGATAGGGAGACAGGAGAAATGATTCCTGTATTGGACTGTTCTAGGGGAAGGAACCAAGAGAAGTAAGTCTTTGTATTGGACCGTTCCGGAGAGGGAGACAAGAGAAATGAGTGTTTGGATCAGATTCCAAGGAAAGGGAGCAAGAGAAATGAGTCTTCGTCTTGGACTATTCCAAAGAGGGAGGCAAGAGAATTGAGTCTTTGACTCAGATTGTTCTAGGAGGAAAGAAGCGAGAGAAGTAACTGAGTCTTTGGGTCGAACTGTTCCAGTGGGAAGAAAGCAAAAAGAAACGAATCTTTGAAAGAAGAGAGAAAAATTAGCCTTTGGCTCAGATTGTATTTTTACTCTTTATGTATTACCAATTGCCTATGTAGATAAATACACTTTTGACTGCCTTAGCCCAAAAAAACTCCGCATTCCCTTACCTCATAGAACGACTGATAGAGCAACATGGCAGCCACGGGCAGCTGGCAGAAGAGCGCCAACAGAACGACGGCGATGAGCATGATAGTGATCTTGTTTTCCTGGGACTGGCTGTGGTTATCCCTCTCCACCCTCTGGTTAGTCATCTTCCTGCGCTGTGCCCGGCTCTGCTTCACGACGTGGATGAGGAAGGAGTTGAACACGGCCAGAAGGACCAGGGGAAGCAGGATGAAGATGACTGCTGTGAACCAGTAGAATACCTTGGGAGGGAAAAGGTCCGCTTGTGACGTCACTTAACTCTTTTATGAAATGGCTTGACATCCTCCAGTCTCATTCTTACCAAAATAATCATCATCAGAATCACTGTAGGTCTCTCTCTCTCTCTCTCTCTCTCTCTCTCTCTCTCTCTCTCTCTCTCTCAATAGATGTCGATGCTTAAATGCATATTTCTGTATAATGACCATAATGACCAGCTAATATGAAATAGGCCATCTATTTATTAGTTTTATGATTTAAATATTACCATTAAGTAAGTATAAATTAGTCTATTTATCTATCTGTCTATCTATCCATTTATCTTTTCCTCTTATTCGGAAAATATAATTTTATTTAAAGTCAAAGAAGTGCTAGAACTTTGTCAGCTCTCTGCGTTAAATTCCTTCAATCTTTGTTTTTCCAACCTTTTATCTGACTTAGATACCATTACCCTTCCAAGAAAGGTATTAAAATAAAAAAAGATGCATAAAAATAACGATTATTCTGTCTGTCTGTCTGTCTGTCTCTCTCTCTCTCTCTCTCTCTCTCTCTCCTCTCTCTATTGGCGGGGCGATTTCCTTTCACGAATAGGATGGATGTTTGACTCAAAGTTATGACATGGTTTTAAATCTAAATTTAAAGAAACAGCAGAAAAAAAAAAAACGTTGAATAAATTGTTTTCAGATCCAAAACCCTTCACGATGCATTAAACATCCTCATATCAAATAACTTGGGTAAATAGACCACAAAACTGTTTCCTCTATTTCATTAAAAAAAAAAAAAAAAAAAAAAAAAGGAAGACATCGAGTACGTTTCTCTCCATATGTCTTTTGAAGATCACTTCCTCCCTCCAAGGTAATAGAATGATTTCTAATATAAAACAAGAAGTCTCTTCCAGTCTTCCAGCGATATTGCCACTTCCTGGAAAAGCGAATTACTGGAGATAGCCGCGACTAAAATTGCGTCAGTATTATTTTCCTGAGCTACATATATATATATATATATATATATATATATATATATATATATATATATATATATATATATATTATATATATATATATATATATATATACAGCAGGCTTTTTAAGTATTCTTGGCTTTGTGTGAATCTTTTACAGATATACCGTCACAGGTATAATGCATTAATATATGAAAAAGAAACCCACAAAATCACTGTGTATAACGTGTTTACTGCTAAGTATTTAGATTTAAATTTACTCCAAACTCGAGTACTTTCAGGCTCTATCTGTGGCACATTTTCAAGAGATGTGTAGGTTGTCAGCCTGGGTCTTCTGGAAATTCTTCTTTTTAAGCTGCCATTTATGTGATGGCTGTTCTGGTTGCTAATCCCCTCTTGTCGTTCTGATATCCTGAGCTGATGGTCAATGGGATTAACCCTTGTGGTAAGGGAGTGGTCACCAAAAGTCTGTTGGACTGAAAACCTAATCTCCAGGTCAGCAGGGTCAATCTTAGCTTCTTTTAATATCAAAGCTCGGCTTATGGGATCTTCTGAGGTAAAACCTTTGTTTCCTTCTATTACTTTAATCTCTCTGATGAGTGCTCCTTCCACTACCCTCCTATGACTGATTTTATTGCTCTTATATAAAAGCCTACTGTTTTTGAAATCCATCCTATGGTCATTTTCCCAGCAATGCCTAGCTATAGCACTCCCCTGAGGGTTAAGCCGTACTGCCCTTCTGTGTTCTTGGATTCTAGTCCTTATTCCCCTACCTGATTCCTCCACATATTTGCCTCCAGAATTGCTGCAATTGATTACGTATACCCTCCTACATCATCTGTATTACTGTCTTCTCCTTCCAATTTATATTTACACACTTTGTTTTTTACGGTATTATCAAAGGTATACACAAATTTATATTTATTTTCTTTCATTTTTGAAGTGATTTGTTTCATTTTAGGCATAAAAGGGAGGGCAACTATTTTCTTGTTTTCTTCATTCCATGTAATGCATCAAAGCTTTTATCGATGTAATTTATTTCTTGCTCTATCTTGCAAGGGTCACACGTTCTCATTTCCCTAAGAAATAAACCTGTTAGAACGCCTATTTTTTATATCATGACTGTGAAAAAAGAAGAAATGAATATATGAGTTTGTGTGTGTGGGCTCTCTATATGTGCTGAATTCATATCCTGTTTCTTTTCTTCAGAAGAAAACTGGAAGAAGTTTTTGTGTGTTAATATATGTTGCATTCTGCGGTATTGGTTACAGATTACAGGATGTATGTTTAGGTGGATGCTGACGCAACTCAGAGCATCTCATGTGAGTTCAAACATGCTCTAGAGCTAGAATTTTTCTAGTTACATAAGCTTTCGTATATCGCAGGGAAAGGTAACGTTATATGACTTACGTACTGGTGTGAGAAAGAGCTCTACGTATATGTAAGTTTATTCAAGGCTGAGAGGAGCAGAATAAAGATTATTTTTTCATGTATCATTTTCGTTGGTGTGTCTGTAACTTCTAACCCACTTGAGCTGCTAGTTAGTCCTTCATTATATGGTAACTAACTGCACTTTGGATGTGGGGGAAAAGATTGCTTTTAGGATTAAAATAATTTTATATATATTCAGTTCGCTCGTCCCGAGGGCAAGCCAATTGTCCCAGAGGTTGACTATTTATATCCTGAGAAGAATGATTCTTACTCATTTCATAACCAAGGGAAATCTTTCTGTGAATACGGACACTCGATAATAGTTCACTCAACCACATTTAAGAACAAGTATGAAAACTTAGTAAAAATGACGTCAGCCCTCAAAAAGCATTAGACCGTTATTAAAGAACGAATATTAAAACTTAGCGCGTCAGCCCATAAAAGGTTTTAGACCGTTATCAAAGGACAAATATTAAAACTTAGTAAAAATGACGTCAGCCCCACAAAAAGGCATCAGATCGCCCTAAATGAAAGCGATCATGTTCAGTCGTACCTGTTAAGTGGAGCTAATCAGAGAGGAATGACCTTTGGCAGATTCCTTTTAAGGGTAGGAGGGCAAAGAGCTATGTGTGATGTTGGGATGTCTGTCAGACATGTAAATGCATCTGGGGATAAGTGGGGTTCTGACATGAATCTTTATTAAACTTTAATATCATCATATGCTTTGATTTTTTTTGTCATTATGACAAAAACATTTTGTGCAAAAATTTACTGATAACTTAAAAAATTATTGCTTATAGATTTGGAAATGAAATAAAAAAAGAAATATTAAAAAGAATAATAAGAGATAATGACTAAAAGAATTAGGCAAAAGAACTCATCATCTATGTTTGCAATGATGTAATTCGTAAAGTAGTGAGTCAACAAATGTTAATTTAAAGGAAGCCACTTAACAGTTCTAATCCCCCTCACCCATCTCCCTCCCCCAGGCTCTCTTCCCCCGCCCCCACAAAATACATTTATCCAGGCATACTCGAAAAACAAAATGGAATGACGGTTTTATAACCAGAGATAAAATTTAATTTTCCTGATTATTAATGTGTACACTGCATGATAGCCTACGGTACACTGACAAGCTGTTTTGTATATAAATATGTATTTCACTTTTCATTCCGCTGGTTTTTATTTATGTTTTGAATTTATGCGTTTTGAATGTTGCAATATCTGTTATGTTCATTTGAAAGTGTATGCCTTTATCATGAAAATTATTGTGAGTGGTAGTGCGTTATAAAATGGGTATTTTGGTATCAGTTGTTGAATGCTACGATTAATGACAGGACCTTTTATTTGCTTTTGATTCAGGCGTTATTGTTGGACACACACACACACACACACACACACACACACACACACACACACATATATATATATATATATATAATATATATATATATATATATATATATATATATATATATATATATACTGTCCTTATATGTCCTCCGGGTGTGTGTATAGCTATACGTGTCCTAAATGTAATTTAGGAACTTATATTGAATCCACCAGGAGGCTTCTGAAGGCACGCATAGATTCTCATCGTGGAGTAAGCTATATGACAGGCAGCAAAATTGCAAACCCAGAGTTTTCTAATATTAGAAATCTCTCTAGAATATTTAAAAATCTCTATTGAAAATAAACACTTTTCAGTAGTAGGGCGAGCTTCCAACAGCCATGATTTGACAATTTTAGAATCGTTAATGATTAAACGCCTCCTCCCCTTGTTGAACAGCCAAACCTCTGCTGGCATAATGTACCTCTCTTAGTCTTGATTCTTCCTATCCAGTCTTGACGTTGCCGCCGAATAGTTTGATCCAGCTTTGCTTAACTTTTGAATTTTTTTATATTTTTTTTATTCTAACAATTTTTTGTCCTATTTATTTTACGTTTTGTGATTTTTAAGTTGTCCTTTTAGTTGTTCCTTTTGATATTACAAATTTGTAATCATTGTGCAACTTTCATTTTTGAATTTAAAATTCATAGCCTTCTTGTAATTTATGTCATCTATTTTGTACAGCCCTCGAAAATGTAATGAAGACATTACGAAACGTTGGGAATATATAGACACCTTTTAGCAAGTTTTCATGTCCTCCTCCTCATTGACATACACACACACACACACACACACACACACACACACACATATATATATATATATATATATATATATATATATATATATATAAGAGAGAGAGAGAGAGAGAGAGAGAGAGAGAGAGAGAGAGAGAGAGAGAGATCTCACACTCGATTTCGTCTTGCTGATAAATGTGAAAGAAAATGTTGAATAAAAAGTTTTTGCAAGAAAGCTGAATATATAACTCGTTTTTTCCATTAGTTCCATAAAATTTTGGAAATGTTCTCTTTACTATAGGATAATAATTTCAGTCCACCTTTTTCCTTACAAGTCCCGAAAATATCAAGGTATTATTGATAGTTCCTAGCATGCCAAGATAATATTCATGACTGTCATACAAGGTTATCATTCCTACTTATGGCTACAAGACTACGGATCACTTTACAAAAGTAAGCAGCTTTACCTTCCTGTAAGTAGTGTGTGACCCCAAGACGGAGGAGCCCAGGTTGAGGATTTTTCTCTGGGTTGAAGGGTCAGTGACCTCCATGACAACCCATTCGTGGGGTGTGGATGCTGTCAGAGTGAAACAGAGGACGAACACTGCCACTATGACTCTCTTGGCCCGACTCTCCGTGCAGAACACCTGTTGATGGGGAGAGAGAGAGAGAGAGAGAGAGAGAGAGTTTTATTAGTTTACCGAGTCAAAGGCTGCAATTCGGTTTCATAAGGGAAAGAATCACTTGTAAGTTTTATATGTAGTATATATATCATATATCTTTATATAATATATATATATATTAATTAATATTATATATATAATATTACTATAATATATATGTGTGTGTGTTTGTGTGTGTGTAAACATACACACACACATATATAATTACAGTTATGTTCATTGCAATCCAGACATATAAGAAAGGAAAGCTACAACAGGAAATAGCAACTTTACTGAACCATTCAATTAGCATGAAACAAACTGCATAGCATTTTAAGAAAAAACGCAACATATGACTTTCCTTTTCCATTTTAAGGACGTAAACATACTCTTAAAAAAAACTAACCAAAGTTGCACATGGATTGGTCTTTAAGAAAAGAACAATATTTCCCTTACTTTTCCTTTTATGGGGTGACAAACTGCAATGTATCTCTCGATGGTGAAGGTGACGGTGAGCCAAATTGACGTACTACCTGAAGAGGAGAGGAAGAAGAGGAAGTTTGCGTAAATTCAGGAAATTTTGAGTAGCCAGCCATTCATAAAATTTGTTCGATTCGGGAGGCTTCTACTTATAGTTAAATCTCCCCTTTTGAAGTAAATATGGTTTTGTGAGTAAAACAGATTCATTTGGACATAATACACCACATTCGATAGCCACTAAACATTTGAGATGTGCTAAACGTTTCTCGACAATTACCAAGTTAACAAAGGCCTGAAGCGCAATATGACTCACAAACAATAATTCTTTCCCACAGTAAACGCTCCCAATACAACCACCGTAACGAGAATCTGATGACGTCATTAACCACATTTATGAATGGAGGAGGAAGACAGTCTTCGCTAAGGGTGTTTACGTCATGATATAGTGGCTAGGTATACTATTGCGCAAGTAATAGATGTAAGATTTCGGCAGATGTATAAGGTGCTTGATCTTACACCGTGTCAGTTGTTAAATATAGAATCCAGGAGGTATAATGACTTATATACGGTCATTGTGTTTTCGTCATTTATCAAACACTACGTTCCACTATTGTAGCAAATTGAATGCACATTAATTCTTATAAAGAAGTCAGCTTTGTATTGATAATTGTTGTCTAAAGAAAATTTATTCCAAAGGAATCATATTATATTCTAATAAAAAAATATGAAAGAAAAATATGATGAATGTTTATACTTTACATCTTTTTAACTAAGAGTAGGTTTTTTGGTTATTCATCCACAGTCCTTTTAGTAGATAAAAAATGACTTAATTAATGAATGTAAAGAGAAAATGGAGAAAACATTCGTCCATCATAACTGAGTGTTAACCGGATAATGTAATTTTTTTCGATTAATTGTATTATTGTCATTCTTTGAATAAGATATATATAAGTATATATATGTATATACATACATATATGTATATAAATATATATATATTTATATATATGTATATATATATATATATATATATATATATATATATATATATAGTATATATATATGTATATATATATATATATATATATATATATATATATGAAATAATAACAACCATAACAGTATTAAACTGAAAACTGGGTGTTCCAATAACTTTTAAAGGTTTTCTCCGATTTATTTTCTTGTCAAATGTTTTCTTCATATAATATACAGTATATATAATAAAATATATATATATATATATATAGGTATATATATATATATGTATAATATATTATATATGATATATATATGATATAATATATATTATGTTGTGTGTGTGTTGTGTGTGTGTGTGTGTGTGTGTGTGTGTGTGTGGTGTATGAAAGAATAGCACCCTAACTATTAAACTGAAAACTGGGTGGTCCAAGAACTTTTAAAAGGTTTCTCCGAATTATTTTCTTAGTCAATTGTTTTCTTCATTTAATATACAGTCTTCAAATCAACAATTGAACTTTTAAACCTCTTTCCTATATCATCAACTTTCACTTTTGTTCATTTTCCTCATGCTCTTTCATTAAAACAAACTTATTGATTTAACTTTCAAATATGGAAGGACAATTGTACTGACATTGAAGGAGTTCAAAGAGTGTAACATATCTTTCATTTAATCTGATAAACTTTCTAGAAACGTGCGGAGTAAGGACGAAATCCAAGAAGCAGTTTTATTGTGTATATCTCCCGGAGACCTCCTCGCCTCCTTCCCTGGACTTGAGTTAAAATAAACCTGACTCAGCAGGGTACAATCAATCAATTGCCCTCGACGACTGCGCGCTCTTGTGTGTGGGCGGCCAGTCGGGCTGGACGGAAAATCGGCCTGTGACGGACGCTGATTTCCTCTCTGCCACAAACAGTATTGATTGCCTGTCCTCTCGAAGGCTGACGTGAAGTGATTAAATATATACGGTGTGTCTGGTCAATGTTTGTTGGTTTGGCAAATTTTTTTTTTTTCCTTTTTTCAGCTTCTGGGTATCTGTTATGTGTACTTCAGGTTAAAATTCTTTACTTTACAATTGTGTTCTCGTGAACGCTGACGTGAAGTGACTATAAATATATGGTGGGCCTGATCAATGTTCGAACGACGTTTAAGTCGTTTGTTAGTTTGACAATTTATTTTTTCCTTTTTTTTTCTTTTAGCTTGTGGGTATCTGTTATGTGCACCTCAGGTTAAAATTCTTTACCTTACAACCGTCTTACATTCTTATTTTTTTTTATTTTTTGATACGATCTATTTCTTTTAACCATAGTTTTCCCACGAACAGAATGAAAAAAAAGCTTTATGTCAATCTTACTTAAATCAATTTCTAATAATTATGAATAAATAGTATGATAATATTACCTATTAACGAGAAAGGACATTCAAGTACATCCAATTATGATAAGCAGGATATTATTAATGAGTGGATTTGGTGTTTATAATTCAAGATAATTATTTCATTTTTGTCTTGGTGGTTGCATGTAGTCAAATTAAAGTTTATAATTAAATAGGACCCACAGTTAATGAACAATGAGTTGCAATAAGCACATTCTAATAGTCAATTAGAAAAATATATCTATATATTTTTTTTATTTCTTATTTAATTTTTATGATTTTTATTCTATACCTATTAGTATGCCATGTAATCTTCACTCCAAATAGGAATACAACTCCCATTTTCTAGAAATATGCACCTTCTAGTAGCAAATTAAAAAGAATATTTATACCCCTTAGTATACCATTCACTCTTGACTCAAGGAAGGAATAGAATGATTTGCTACTGCATGAATTTAAAAGAGATCTGATAAACGGAACGACGATCTCCACTCATCTCACACCAACGCAAAACAGCACCATCCACTCACTCGAAGCATCGGTGAGCCAGAGGGCGTATCTGAAGTAGTGCCAGTAGACCCAGTGATGCGGGCTGTTCATCCCCGGGTGATGGCGGATGCTGAGGCTGAAGATGAAGACCAGGTAGAGCAGGTCGGAGATGGCCAAAGCCGTCAGGTAATTGTTGGTGGAGGACCTCATCTGCCGCCTGGTGAGGACCACGATCGTGATGGCGTTCCCCAGCACCCCGACCGCCAGAACCAGCGGGACCAGGATCCGCTGAACCACATACCTGGAGCAGGTGAGGAAGGCTTTGTAGGGGTCTGAAATGTCCTCGTCGAGGTACTCGTTGTCTTGCAACTCGGAGGACTCGTTCCCTGCGAAGCTGCTGCCGCCGACGGGCGGCACGAGCGACGCCGAAGGGAGGAGAGTCGTCGGAGAGGGGCTGGGGGAAATGATGGTAGTTAGGGCGACGGCCACCAGTGGCGCTGCTGTGGTGATGTTCATTGTTGTTGTTGTTGTTGTTCTTCTTCTTCTTCTTATGGTGGTAATGAGGAAGACCTTCGATTGAAGTTGGTGGTTTTATACCTGAAACCTTCTGCACACATCTTCCATTCGTCTGGGGTTCACCGTATAGGCTTCATCCTGTGAATAAAAGAAATAAAAATGATAAACTCTTATTAAAATGCAGATGAGACTAGTTTCACATACCATTCACACTTTCATATAAAGAACATCAAATGGATAAGTTTTGTTTACTTCAGAAACTTGCTACTACCATTAATAATTCTTTAGAAGGCAGTAGTCATAAAGATTCTCAAAAGTCTCAGATTCTGACTTAAAGTTTGGCAGAATCATCAAATCGTAGACCTTGTTTGCCATGAAAACATTTTATGTCAGTTCCCTCCAGTTTCATATTTTTCTAATCAGATAGAAATGTTATTCAATAGTAAAGTGCAAGTAAGAATACTCATCAGATCAACAACGCTGCAACCACACGCGCGCGCGCGCGCACATACACACATATGTATAGTACGCATATTATGTATATATATATATATATATATAGTATATATACATATATATATATACTTAAATACATATATAAATATTATATATATATATATATATATATAGTATATATATATATACTTTATTGTTTGCGTGCGTGTGTGTAAATATTATATATTATATATATATATATATATATATAATATATATATATATATATATATATATTAATATATATATATTTGTGTGTGTAAATATATATGTGTATATATAAATATTTTTTTTCAATGTGACAACCTGGGATATTTCAAATTCCAAGTCTGCTGAAATATACGCAACACCAGCACCACTGATATCCAGCATTAATTTCTCCAGTAAAAAAAAAAAAAAGAAAAAAATAACAATAATTACTAGCCTGGCCACTAACTCATTTTTGCCACCTGAAGTATACCACCACTCTCAGGTGGCGTGTCAAATAATTTAGCACAAGAGCATTCAACGCCACTAGCTAATTCGCAGGAGGCCTTTATACTGTGATTCTACTGACAACAGAGACTATCGGGAACTTTCAGACGCTGTAATAGGCTCTGAACTTACGTTGCGTTCGGTGATTTCGATCATGTCGACGATAATCAGGTTGCGTATGTTTACATTAAGGCAGACAAAATAGCTTCCATTAGATAGGGAATATCGTTATATATCTTGGACAGTCGAGCAAGAGGCTTAGAAGTAAGATTAAAACAGCATAAATATTCTGTCAAAACTGGGCAAACATCTAATGCAATATTCATTCATTTAAATGAAAACAACCACCGGATAAATTGGATTGGTAGTTCAGTAATTGCAAGATCAAAAGATGTCTTATCACGAAATCTTTTAGAATCTGCCATAATACAACTTACTTCCCATTGTAATATTAATATTAGTCGTGGCCTGTTTCATTTAGACCCTTGTATTTGTAACATGTTCAAGAATGACCTCAAGATATAATTACAGACTTAAAATACAAATTAGTTGCCTTAGAGATATTTTCTTTGTATATGTATGTTTAATATGTTTTGTGAATAAGTTTTTGTTTACCAAAGATCTGAATATAGTCAGCTGTCGCCCTGTATAATCCTTTAATTGTCTTGTTCCTGTGTCTGAGCAGTTGGACTTAATCTTTTTGTTCTTAAATTGTACCCATGTTTATGCTTGTTTGGAAAGGTTACTCATTCTCCAGGTGTGTCGGATTCTAGGTACTAATCTACTTATAATACGTATCTGTCAGTTATACAACCTTTCCTGTACCCTCAATTTCTCATGTAAGTCAGTTTGTCTGCTGAGTAAAGGACGTTCAGTCGAAAGATCTTGTAGAAACTCCGTTGTTTATTTTTCCTTCGTGGCTTATACTTTTATTTATGGATTTATTACGTTCCAAACTTTCGTGATTCAGTTATACATACACACACACACACACACACACACATATATATATATATATATATATATATATATATATATATATATATGTATATGTATATATATATATATATATATATATATTAATATATATATATATATATATATGTATATGGTATATAGTATATATTATATATATGTATATATATATAATATATATATATATATATATATATATATATATATATATATATATATATATATATATATATGTGTGTGTGTGTGTGTGGGTGTGTGTCGTCTGTGTGTGTGTGTGATGTGTCTATCTGTGTGTGGTGTGTATGTTTATATATAAGTAATCAGCACACAAATCATGCGTTTAAACAGAAATAAACTTCTGACCTCACATAGGGATCGAACTCAGGCCTTTCAATTGAAAGACAAGAGCGCTACCAGCTGAATCACACTGTGGTACACACACAAACACACACACACACACATATATATATATATATATATATTCTATATATCTATATATATATATATATATATATATGTGTGTAGGTGGTGGCTGTGTGTATAGTGTGTGGGTGTGTGTGTATGTATCTTATATATATATATATATATATATATATATATATATTATATATATATATATATATATATATACTGGTAAAATGTTTCTGTTACAACAGAATTCCATTTAATAAATGGAGCCTAAAAAAAAAAAAAACACCAAAAATTATAGAGAGAAAAGTACTATATCTCAGAGACTGCTGTCTCCCTCTTCAGGTAGATGAATGAGAAAAGTTTACAGAAAAGGTGGTATTTATACCGAGAGGTCCATCCACAGGCAAGCCAATTAACGTCGCCCCTGCTGATAATCTTCCTTTAATCTTCTTAAGCATTGGTTGAATTGACTCTTGTACCGGCAGTTGCTGCTATAAATTATGTGTGACAAATTCCAGTTTATTCTATGGTTATGTTCATTTATATGGTTGAAAATAGCCGAGTTCTGTTGTCCATACCTAGCTGAAAGTTTGTGTTGTATTAATCTCTGGGGAAATGATTTACCTGTAAATCCGATGTAAGATTGGTCACAGTCCTGGCATGGGATTTGATAAACCCCAGTGTCCTTGGGGGATGTCTTTTGTTGGACGTTACTCACGGATTTGGCTAAGGTGTTTGGGTAAGTAAATGCAAAAGGGTTAGATTTTCCAAGGATCTGAGTCACCTTCTTAATAGTGTCCAGGTGTGGAATTTTTATTTTATTGTTGGGTGTATCTCTGGTCTTGTCTTTAGGGGGTCGGTAAAAAATTACGTTTGCTTTGTGAATTGCTTTCTCAATTATATGGTCAGGATAGTTTAAAGACCTTTTCTGTAAACTTTTCTCATTCATCTACCTGAAGAGGTGCTTTTATGGGCTCCTTTTATTAGATATATATATATATATATTATATATATATATATATATATATATATATATATATATATATATATATATATATATATATATAGTATATATATATATATATATATATATAATATAAGTCTGTCTGAAACTTTAAGGATTCATCCCACTGTATTTCACTACCTTCACTACCTGCTGTATAAACGTTGCTAATATATTTCTCTTCGCCGAATTATGAGCATTGTCCTGCTATAAACCAATATCAACGTAAAAGAGAAAACATTTATGAAGAAAATTGAGGAGACTCAGTAAGAAATTAACTCGCATGATCCAGCCATACTTTTTCAACAGGATATGCATATTCTCCTAAAGAATTGGTAATTGATTATGTATTTCAAAGTAAATAAATTAATTTCAAAGTAAGATATTTTGAGGCAAAAGTATACTACGTGATGGCCCCAAGGAATTAAAGAATATAGAATATTGGTTATGTTGCATCGCTAAAGGAGGTAAAAAGAAAAAAATTGGCTGTTATAGCTCTGATAGATCGTCTGTGATAGGAAAGTAACACTGGTATTTCAACAAATTATATCAGTGTAGCAGAATTGCATCACTGAATTTCATTGAATACATTGTTTTAAACATCTCGAATTGTGCGTACACAGTTAATGCATAAATCCACGATTTACGCATCTTGAAAATTACCTAATAATCATATTAGCGGAGACTATGAAGAACAATCGAACCCCGTAAAGATATGGATAAAATAAGACGTTTTTCGTGAACGAAAATCTTTGCAAATTGTTAAAAATCTATCTTAATCCTCACCGTGGTCCTCGTTAATAGTTTATCGATTTAAAGTTAATTCTTAAGATATAACAAGATTTACAGTTACGAAAATTGGTCTTATCCTGTCCCCAACCACGTAAACGAGATGTATCTGCCTATACATTTACCTTCCTACCTATCTATAAGTTTCGACTCTGATTATTCAAGATTCAGAGCAGACTTCGAGTAGATTTCACATATGGCGCATGTCCTCAAGAACTTCAAAAGTTATCGAGATTTCATTTAACTCCCTCCAAGGACCCAGTAACGTCGCAATCGCTAATCGCTGTGAAGATAAAAGAGGGAGCTGGGATTGAGCACCAGAAGCTTCGTTGTCCTTGACGGGCGGATGGCCACTAATCTCGTGCCGGGGGCCCCAATCAGCAGGGACTTTTCCCCGACTCCAAAGGGAAAAAGTTTAGGGACAAAAAAATAATCCATTGCTCGTATCTGATACTGCTTAATGCACCGTTGCTTTGAAGACGGAAAGCGCGAGGGAAATTCCCTGCTATCATGAAGACAGGGAGTCAGGGAGACCAATGGGAAGTGTGGCAGAGAGACAGCGAACGAGGGCACATACACACACATACATACATACATACATATATATATATATATATATATATATATATATATATATATATATATATATATATATGACTGGTAAAAATGTTCAATAACAACAGAGTTCCATCTAATAAAAGGAGCCCATAAAAACACCAAAATAGAGAAAAAGTACTATATTTCAGAGACTGCTGTCTCCCTCTTCAGGTAGATGAATGAGAAAAGTTTACAGAAAAGGTGGTATTTTATACCAAGAGGTCCATCCCACAAACAAGCCATTTTAATGTCACCCCCGCTGATAATCTTCCTTTAATCTTCTTAAGGGTTGGTTGAATGAAGACGTTGTCGATCGTGTCCGAAATCCATCCTCCTTTTGAGATGTTCATTACCTGCCTCTCTTTTATTAAGGCCGATTCCATCATTTGACTCTTGTACCGGCAGTTGCTGCTATAAATTACACGTGACATTCCAGTTTATTCTATGGTTATGTTCATTTATATGGTTGAAAATAGCCGAGTTCTGTTGTCCATACCTAACTGACCGTTTGTGTTGTATTAATCTCTGGCGAAGGGATCTACCTGTAAATCCGATGTAAGATTGGTCACAGTCCTGGCATGGGATTTCGTATACCCCAGAGTCCTTTGGAGATGTCTTTTGTTGGACGTTAATCAGGGATTTGGCTAAGGTGTTTGGGTAAGTAAATACAAAAGGGTTCGATTTTCCGAGGGGGTTGGTTATTCTCTTAATCGTGTCCAGGTGGGGAATTATTATTTTATTGTTGGGTGTATCTCTGGTCTTGTCTTTAGGGGGTCGGTAGAAAATTACGTTAGCTTTGTGAATTGCTTTCTCAATTATATGGTCAGGATATTTTAAAGACGAAAGTGTCTCGGCTGGGCTATCTGTATAGCTTCATATATCTTCATTTGGTTCTTGGCTTTGTTGCATTGAGATTATTAAGGAATTCCTGGAGATTTTCGTGAACTGGCTAAATACAGAAAATATCATCTGTATTTGGCCAGTTCACGAAAATCTCCAGGAATTCCCTAATAATCTCAATAATTTAGTCCCTTCTATAAAATTTACTGTAGAGGAAGAAATAAATTGTAATTTGAATTTTCTCGATGTTACTGTCCATAGAAATGATAGAAATTTCACCTTTTCAGTCTTTCGAAAATCAAATAACATTGCCTCTAGTTCATTACTACTCCAATCACCATCAAAATGTTAAATTCTCTGTTTTTTTTTCTGGGATGTCCTCCAAGGGCTTTACGTGTCTGTAGCCCGCAGTTTATTGACGCTGAAATTAAAACTATTTATGATATTGCATTGAAACTAAAATACCCAAGGACTTTTGTAGATGTGGCATGGAAAAGAGCTAGAAAAACATTTTATTTAACTAATGATAAACTTGAATTTAGTAAGCATAACATTCTAAAATTACCTATGATGAAAGGTTTGTAGATATTCCTAGAATTTTAAAGCTTTTTAACATAAATGTTGTTTTCAGTAATATTAATGTCAAGAGTTTAGTAATAAAAAATTCTCCTAAAGATCTTCCAGGCTGCATATATGAAATTCCTTGCAAAAAGTGTGATAAAGTCTATTATGGACAGACCGGTAAATCTCTTTCACAGCGTCTCAAACAGCACCAATATTCCGTGAGAACTGGGCAAATATCGAATGCATTATTCATACATATGAGAGATTTAGTTCATCCTATTAACTGAAGTCAAGCAAGAGACTTATAAAAGGGATATCATTGAATCTTCTTTCATCAAGTCAAATAATGAGAGGATTTTAAGATCATCCTATTAACTGGAGTCAAGCAATAGCCTTAATCCCATATAATGACCACAGTTAAAAGGATTCTAATTGAATCTTGTTTCATAAATCAAATGAAACTAATAGAAATGTTCTAAATTTAAGTCTTGGTTTATTTAACTTGATGCTTTCATAATTAAAAAAGTTGTAGATAAATATAAGCAAAAAAAATTAATATATTCAGTTTTTACATGTTTTGGACTGTAAAGATACTTTGTAATTTCGGTTAGGGTTAAATCTGTTTAGGTTTGTGACCGTGTGATATCTGATAATCCTGGATTATCTCTTTTAATTTTTACCCTTTTGACAATAAACCATCTGGTATTCTTGATCTTGTGTTGTACCTGAGACATTTCTCTCCAATTGTATTTTATTCGCTCCTTGACAATGTCTTCGTAAAGACGAAAGCGCTTGGATTTCTGGCTATCATTTTCCTGTGGTATTCGCTTATATATATATATATATATATATATATATATATATATATATATATATATATATATATATATATATATATATGTATATATATATAGCTTAGTGTTAAGAGCCAGATGTACAGGCTGTCTTTATTGCGACGTTTCGTAACTATCCAATAAATTACATCATCAGGCTGTTAAAATGAAAAATAAAATTCCTATAAAATTGTAAAAACAAAACTAAAAATTAAAAATTCAGAAATGCAAAAGCTAATTATTCTTACAAAGTGTACAAAATATACACATTAAAATTAAGGGAATTAAATTATTTAAAAGGACATACATTAAAATGAAAGATAAATGAACATAAAATAAACAAAAATTGACAAAAATTGAAAGCAGCAGTGAACAGAGTTACAGAAAAAGAAGTTAAGGACCGACGTAGTGGAGTGACAGCGTTAAACTAAACGTAAACGTAAAAACATAAATGAACAACACTAGTCAAGACAAATACAGAGGGGAGGAGGACGTATGGGTGTTCAACGACGGAACAAGTTGTTTAATAAAGAGAGATTCCAGAATAACAAAGTCCTGCGGGTTGGTGATATGGCCTAAATAAAATACAGAAGTCTTTACTATCGATATATGTTTTACACATTTTGGAGTCATTTCTAATGTTGGAGTGTTCCGGTTTTGCAATTCTGCTACCAGTACGGAAGCTTATACCACGATGAGGATCGATACGCACCTTAAGGAGTCTGCTGGTGGATTCCACATAGGTCCCTGTTTGACATTCAGGGCAAGTATATTTATAGGAATTTTATTTCTCATTTTAACAGCCTGATGATGTAATTAATTGGATGATTACGAAACGTCGCAATAAAGACAGCCTGTACATCTGTGTGAGTCCTCTACCCTTTATTGATGATTATATATATATATATATATATATATAATATATATATACATATATATATGTATATATATATATAATACATATATATATATATATATATATATATATATATATATGTATACATACTATATACATATGTATATATAATATGTATATTATATATAGATATATATATATATATACTATATATGTGTGTGTGTGTGTGTGGTGTGTGTGTACCTATATATGTATACACACACACAAACATTAATCTACAAATATCGTTTAATGTCCATTCGCCTTACCTCGAAAATAATACGACAAGGGAATTATAACGTATCATATGTGGCGACGAACCACTTATCAATTAAAATCCCTTTTCCGATATTATTATTGTCCGAGGCAGAATGAATTGGATATTAAACGACATTTGTGGCCTACATTTTGTGAATATAAAAGATGTCTCGGTGATGTTGTCGTGAAATATATATATATATATATATATATATATATATATATATATATATATATATATATACATATATATATATATATATATATATATATATATATATATATATATATATAGGTTAAACGGAAACAACTATTGCTAACACAAATCTCCCCTTTCCTTTATTCCCCATTAGCCAAAACAAAGGAATCGCGCATGCGCACGAACGCGTAGCCTTCAAGACAGACTGTTTCGGGTTTTACTTTGATGAAGTGAAAGATTAAGAGGGATTATCGCCAATCTTCTCTCTCAGTGCCGAAAATGGAGAGAAATAAGCGCATGATTAATGATCCGTGTAATTAAATGCCACGATACATCGCTCCATCTAATTATCTAAGTAGTGTGAAAGCGATATTTTTAGTTAAGTTACAAAGATTTTTTTTCTGCTTTTTTGATACCATACTGTGATACACTTACTTAGCAATAATTTGGCATCCAAATAGCCCCATAATAGAGGTTGCTATTGATGTAATTGAACTGTGAGGTTTTGATATATAACATCAACTTTTTTTACGTATTAGATGTGGAACTCTTTTCCATTGCAAAATAGGTGAACAGTGGATTATTAGATATACGTTAGCGAAAACAGCCATACGATCGGCTAGGCAGAGGGAGAAAAATGACAGTTTATTGCAATAATTTACCAGACAGAAACACCGATGAGCCTAGTTTCTTAATGAGAAAGCTTTCATGATAATATGAACGGCAGTCAGGGCATGTAGTAAGAACTCTATCCTTTGATAAAAGAAAGACGTAGAATGTATAGATTTTAAGAAAGGTACTGGCTAGTCACATAAGTAAGAATACTTACAAATACAGGACTGATGACCTCAGCCGCTCATGAGGATACTGCTCCTCACTCTCGTTCACCACCTGTCAGGTGGTAATATTTATGCTCCAGTTGTGTGTGTATGTTCGTTTGTACTGTTTCTCTGCCATACACACGATAAAAATTGTGCCTTTATATCACGGTCTGGACCGTGCTTTATATATACGGTGAGTTCCTTGGAGATGCCTTAGGCGAAACCAGACAGGATTTACACCAAGTGTTCAATTTTTCCGGTTGTAAATATATAGTATATATATATATATATATATATATATATATATATATATATATATATATATATATATATAAATGTATACATTATGAATATATATAATATATATATATTTTAATTATACATACGTATATATCTATATACACACATACATACATACATACACACAGATTATATATATATATATAAAATATATATATATATCTATATAGTATATATATATATATATGTATATATATATACTAAATATATATATAATATATATATATATATGTGTGTGTGTGTGTGTGTCTGTATTTTTTATGAGTGGAGAGAGAGAGAGAGAGAGAGAGAGAGAGAGAGAGAGAGAGAGAGAGAGAGAGCGCACTTTCCTAAAAACAGAATGCCCGTATTGTCTGTGTGATATGACAGTCGTATATAAAGCCCAGCGTAACGACCAGAGAGAGAGAGAGAGAGAGAGAGAGAGAGAGAGAGAGAGAGAGAGAGAGAGAGAGAGAGTTCATGTACGCCCAGCGAGGCGGGAAGCCTTTAGCGTGATAAGAACCACCGAAGGCTAAAAAAGAAAAACAAAAAAAAATAGAGAAAAGTTTTCCCGATGTAACTTGAAAAAAAAAAAAAACATTGAATCGTCAAGTATTCGAAAGAGAGTCTGGAAAAAACTCACAGGTTTACTTTTCCAAGGTGGTTTTTTTTTTTTTTCTATCTCTTCATCGGTGTTGGAAATTCAGGCGAAGAAAATCGACAAAAGCTGTTATTGTCATATGCTGCCTGTTGTAATTTTTTTTTTTATCCACAACCCCAAAAAAACTAACAAATAGAATTTTTTTTTTTTTTTATTGGATACTACTTTCTTCTCGGATTGTATCTGGTTTTACTTGTTCTGAAAACGTTAGCGTATTGTTTTCCTTTTCCTGTTTTTATTCCATTGTTAATAGTTGAATTTTTCTTCTGCTGTCATATTGCATCTTTATTATCGTGCTCTTCTGTCATTATATAACCAAATTATTATTATTATTATTATTATTATATTATTATTATTATTATCTACTGTAATACCACACAAAAATGTGAATAGGACAAAGCGCATGAAAAGAAACATTTCATAAAAAAGGACACACAAACAATATTTGTGGATACAATAGTCGGTGGTAGAGGGCGTATCTGTTCCTTGTCCCCAAATTGAATTATCTATATATATATATATATATATAGTATATATATATATATATATATATATATATATATATATATATATTTATATGTGATATTTGCTGTCGTAAATATTTTGTCCTCATTATGAAAAACATAATTATTAAGTTACCATCAGGACTCGCCTCTGAGGTTCCAAGGTGTGAATGGGAAAGAACAGCTTAAATTTAGGTCAGACTCTAAAAAGTATCCTGAACGTCACCAAAGGAATTAATTACGCACATGATAATTGTCGACTGCAGTGGATCGCAAGAGAAGGACTTTGGTGTAAAGCCTTCAACTCAAAAGAGCTTGGAGTGATATATATATATATATATATATATATATATATATATATATATATATATATATATATATGATATATATATATAGTTATATAGTTAATATATATATATATATATATATATATATATATATATAATATATATTTTAGAAGTTTAAACAAAGATATTTTATGTTGCTAATATGTTGTCCAACATACTGTGGACTATGGAATGTGGAACAGCCTCCATGAGGATGTTTTGCAGCTGGAACTTCCAGAGTTCAAGCAAAGATGTAATACATTCCTACCCAAATGCAGTTCCCCTTGCAATATAATTATTTTCTTACATTTTGATCTGTTTATTAATTCTTGTTTTATTTTATCTTTTTTCCTTCTGTACTTCCCTTGACCTCCTCTTACCTCTTGCTAAAGAACACCAAATTCTTTGAGAGCTTGACTTTCAAGTCAATGGGGCATTTGGGCTTGTTCCATACGAATAATAATAATAATAATAATAATAATAATAATAATAATAATAATAATAATAATAATAATAATAATAATAATAATAATTAAAAACTCCTCACAGCAGCACGAGTCTTCAAATGGAGAAACAAATCCGCAGTTATGGAAATGCACATATATTTACATTTAAAACTTTAAGGATAGCTTTCGGGAATCTGTTCTGTTCCCCTTAGCAATCTAAATAAGGGGAACCGAACAGATTCCCGAAGGCTATCCGTAAAGTTTTAAATCTAAATATATGCACATTTACATAACTGTAGATTTGTTTCTCCTATACTAATAATAATAATAATAACGTTTTAATTTCTGTACACTTTCATTTCCAGCATTTACATTAAGAGAACCAGATAATAAGTCAAATATGAACGTGTTAGTTTCTGCAGCTGCCTTTGTTCCTCTGTGATAATTCCCGATATTTTCTTTACAAAATAAACGTTCTTATGACCCATAGTATTTCTTTATCCTTATCTCTTAATATTTCTCTCCTACTCTCTGTCTCCGCTTATTTTCGCTTACTCGGTGAGTAAGCCTACAAACTACTTTAATTTTAATGTTGTTGTTGCTGTTGTTGTTCTTAATGCGGAGGGGTAGAAAAGCCTAAAAAGGTCTCAAAAAGGTGTTTCGCGTTGAGTAAAAGATACAAGAATTTAATGTTAGGATATTTATGATTTATTTACGAAAATGTACGAAATAAATAATAATGTGCATGTTAAAAAGTGCAGAACAATTACTTCTAATAAAATATCCCTTTTTTATTTTAATTTTCGTCGGCGGAACAACGGGCTATTTGACCGTAAATTTTAGCACACGCTCCGAGTAAGCTGGAGGTTGGATCACGCCTTGTTGTTCCTTGCAGAGGCACTTTCCTCCTAGAGTTCTCATATTTCTCCTTCTTTTCCTCTTACCTTTTTATATCCTGCTGGTAGCAATACCTTTCTCTTGGAAAGTTTGGAAATAAAGATTATCTAAGAATTTCATTAAAAACTTCTCATAATATTCCCTTTCTATGGGGATTTTCCAATTCAGCAGCAATTGTCTTTCCTTCCCTTTTTCTTCTCTTCTTCCTCCTCCTCCTCCTCCTCCTTCTCTTCCTCCTCCTCTTCCTCCTCCTCCTCCTCCTTTTTCAGTTTATCCTATTCACATCCTTTTTTGTTGGTTGACATGTTGACAGCTAAGAAGTCTTATTGAATTTTACCGAAAGAAGGTTGTTTTTTTCTCAGCTTATTTTGCCTCCGTATTTCCACAACGTATGCTGGAGATTTGTCATAAGCTGATGTATAAGAAAAAAAAATTTTTTCTTTCCTTTCTCCGGGTCTTCTGTGTATGAATTTATTATTATTTTTAATATATTCAGTTTTGTGAAGTCCAATTACTACCCAACTTTATTGTTCTGCTCTTTAAATTTTTCTCTGTATTGCTGAACTGATAAAACTATTTCATTCGTTATAAAATTGCCAAGAAACAAGGGAGGGGAGTTTTATTTCCTTCTTATTGTATTCTATTTCTAATTATCAAGGAGAAATGGCAATAATCAAAATCATTCCACGTATATCATATCCAGAAGAAAGTTTCCGAATGAAAATCAGAAAGATTACCAGTTCTCGTAACAGTCTCTCTCTCTCTCTCTCTCTCTCTCTCTCTCTCTCTCTCTCTCTCTCTCTCTCTCTCTCTCCCCACGGCACCCTCTTCTCCTCATTCTCTTTGGAAATAAAAGTGGTTATCACTAGCGTGAGGAAATGAACCCTCCATATCTTCCCAGTTAATACACATTCACAGATAACCCGTGAAGAGGAAGATCTTTTCATTTCGTTAAAATAAATTTTTTTTCTTAGAGTCAGAAGGAAATTTATGAATTATTTTTACGATTTTCATTGTAAGACGCTGAGTGAAGTAAATGTGTTCTCAGTGTTTAGCATTTAAAATGATTTTGTTAAGGATAGTATTGTTTAGATAGTTAAAAAGTAACGAAATTTATATTTATGTATAGATATATATATATATATATATATATATATATATATATATATATATATATATATATATAGAGAGAGAGAGAGAGAGAGAGAGAGAGAGAGGAAGGCCAAAGTTCAGGTGGAAAGATAAATTACTAAATGGCATGAAGGAAAAGGGTCCAAGAAAACAAGATGTACAGTACAGAGGAAGATGGAGAAGGCTGACTTGAAACAGCAACCCCTTATAGAAATGAGAAAAGCTAAAGGCAAAGGAGAAGAAGATATATATATATATATATATATATATATATATATATATATATATATATATATATATATATGAATGAGTATGTATATTTCTACATTATGTCGTTTCTCCCAAGACCTTGGTTTCTCCTACGAGGGTACTAGATACAAGCCAACTACGCCCTAGAAAGTGACGTTGAAAACAGCGAAATCCACAAACACAAAAATAAGAAGAAGACGCCACACGCGTCAGCCATCCCAAAAATTCTCCACTGATAACAACCCATCAGTTTCGTGATGTCATCTCGTTTGCATGACGTCCACATCCTGACGTCAGATAGGTGTCCCAGGCTGTGGTGGTGGAAGGAAGTCACCTATTTTCATGTCCACACCCGCTACCTTTCTTGGTTTCAGTGACACTTGAGTTACAGCTTGAGGTAAGTGACGTGTAAAGAAAACGGTTCGTGTAGAAAACGGTTCGCATTTACGACGATGATTCGTGGGATGGATAGCTTATGAGAGAGAGAGAGAGAGAGAGAGAGAGAGAGAGAGAGAGAGAGTGAGAGTAAGGTTTGGCTAATTACATTAGAGGTCACCTTTGGTAGTCCTCTGATATAATTTTCTTCTGACTTGGTTCACGATAGAGGAAGAGTGTACGCACACACGAACTATCATTTATATATACACACACTCATACGCATATATACATACATACATACATATATACATATATCTATAATATATATAGATATATATATATATATATATATATATATAATATATATATTATATATATATATATATATATATATATATATTATTAAAATATTTTTTTTAGGTTTTTCCATATAGCAGGATTTTCTAATAACGCTTACACACTACACAAAACACACACATACACACGTTTCCAAATATTTCGCTTGATTGCGGAGTTGATTAGAAGCGTTATTTATGTTATCAATAACGTGTTGTAAAATGGATATTTCCCTTTTATCTCTTCTGCAAATGTCATTGCCTTGTTATATTTTTGGAATTCGGCTTTTATCAAAGCGTCATATGACAACTTTGTACTCTGATGTTTGATTTCACATTAAAATAAACATATTTTTTTACAAGTCTGTAATGGAGGTTACTGATAATCGTATCCATATACGATATTTTCAAGGTCGTTAATTTGTCATTTCTTATTGTACTTTGCACATCTTAATTTTCACTTTATATATACATATATATATATATATATATATATATATATATATATATATATATATATATATATATATATATATATATATATATATATATATATATATAAGTAACTAAATAAATCCACTTTACAATGCCCTTACGAGGATAATCCCAAAGTAGCGTGAATTGGATATTAAATGACATTTGTAGCTTAATGATTAAATATATATATATATATATATATATATATATATATATATATATATATATATATATATATATATATATATATATATATACATGTATAAGATGTATCAACCATCCACTTTTCAGCTTTTTTTTCGTGCAAACTGGCTATATTCAAAAAGGCAACCATCTACCATGGTACCTAAATCTCTCCTTAGGTCCAGAGGAGTGAAATTATATATTATTTTTAAAACGAAGTTTTTCTCATTGTTTTGGCGTGCTTTCTAACCACTAGTTTACGAAGATACACATACACAAGCATGTACATAAAGACACACTCCCAAACACGCAAACAGCACACGCAGAAACACACACACACACACACACACACACACACGCACACACACACACACATATATATATATATATTAATATATATATATATATATATATATATATTATAAACAAACATTCTTTCTTTACTGATAAGAACTTTATAGTCGGTATATCCGTGGCATGATATAGAATTGAAAATACTTATCAATCTCTTTGAAGAGAATAACATAGCCAACAAGTCATTTCGCCTTGGGATACACTTCCACAAAACCACGACTAAATTTACAATATTCAGCTTAAATTACACACACACCCAGTGAACTACAAGCAAAGGCAGAGGTTTAAAAAGCTTTGGGATTTACGTCAGTGATCGGAGGAGCGGAAATGATTCAATGCTTGTTGAAATTAGGCCGAGTTCAGAGTTAACATTTTCGACTGCATTCCCACAGGATCTTTTACAATACGACACTCGAAATATGTTTCATTTAACGATCAAAGTCCGGTTATTCAAGTGAGCGTGGAGAGCAGGGAAGCTAAATGGACCAAAGAGAGAGAGAGAGAGAGAGAGAGAGAGGGAGAGAGAGAGAGAGAGAGAGAGAGAGAGAGAGAGAGAGAGAGAGAGAGAGAGAGAGAGAGAGAATCGTTCTGGAAAGTGATGCTCTAGCTACGTCGTTCTATTTTCAGTTTGCGAAGTAAGGTAATATATACTTCGAGGGGTATTTTTATGTTTCCATTAACTACGAATGTCATTATAAAATTTCCCTGCGAGGCTTATATAGGTCAGTTTACGAAATAAACAAAAATGCGGTTTCCCAAACATGTCTTCATGTTTTATGCATTTGTTCACACGTCATGTAATTATTAATGAATGCACATGCGCATGTCGTATTAATCCTTTTTTTGTTAAAAAACAAATTAAAAAACTGTGCTCTGACGCAACAAGACTGCCAAAAAATAGTGTGAATTTTTATCCCTCTTTGTATTGTAAATGGGTTCTGGTGAAAGAAAAAAGTGTAGGCCTATCTATAAACACAAATTATCATTATTATGACTACATTGTATACATCTTTGTAACAGGTACATTTGTTATATCTATACTCGCATATTATAATTCTTCGTTATACAAAATTGCAAAGCAAGAAAACTCATATCTGTACATGAATAAGTAAAGAACCCATACAGCCTAAAAACGTAAATAAGTTTGCAGCAATTACCAAAGATATATTTACTCCCAAAGATTAAGAATAATAAAGATAAAAAGCTACATATATACATATAATATATAAATGTACACACACACACACACACACACACATATATATATAAATATATATATATATATATATATACTATTTTATATATATATACATTTTATATATATATCTATGTGTGTGTGTGTGTGCGTCTGTGTTTTATAAAGCTGTGACATTTCTGTCTGTTGCTAAAGCAGTGTGGCGTTCACTCCTGGAAAATGTACTTAATCAAGTGATTAAGTAGCGACAAGCCAGTGCGCTGGTAATTTAGAGTCCGTTAACCTTGTTGCTTCGCTCGGGCCATGAGACCGGATATTGAATCTGCATTTCTCTTTAGAAACTTCTAGAAGGAATGTCTAGCCCTAGCTGGTTTACAGGCGTGCCATTGAGGCATGTGAGTTCGTTTGTACATACCTGTTTGCCTCGAGCTTAGACCTTTCGTGAAATAATATTCCATTCTGCTTTGGACTGAGACATTCCCAGGACGTTTGGGTTCGATTGATTGAGTGATTTATAGATTTTAGGCATAATCCCAAGCACTGGGTCAACTAAGGGCATTCAGCGATGAAAAGGAAATTGATACTAAAAGGTTTGAAAGGTGTAACAGGAGGAAAAGCTGAAAGCAGTTGCATTATGAATCAAATGTTAGGAGAGGGTGGAAAGTAAGATGAAGAAAGAGAATATGAAAGGAGGTACAGTAAAACGCACGAATGTGGTTGCAGTTAGGGGCTGAAAAGAACCTTAAGTGTACATACAGTATACCGCATGAGGTCCATTGACGGCACTACCCCTTTACGGGGAGGCGTTTGGGTTCGCACGGTCGCCTGAATGGTGAGTTTTGGAGACAGACATTGATCGCACTATTTCATATTTTTATTCTGTCATTGATTGCATTAATTTGATCTTGCACCATTTTTTCTGATGTTGTGAAAACATAATATGCCAGGATTAATAGGATATGTTTATTCTTCCACAGATGTTTCAAATCTATGGGTATGAATGGGAGCTGTGTGGTAGTGCGTGCCACGTAGGACAATTATGGGCATATGTCCGAACTTGATAGAATTTGGCTGAGACTGGTACAATTGACTTAATAATGGAGAAGCTTTGTGGTGACGGTGTAGAGACAGGAGAAGGTATCGTTAGTGTTTCAATAGCGCAATGATTTTGGGAGGTACTTTATCTACCTGTATTTTTAATAATTTCCGTCATCATGGGTGGTTACCATAACTAACGTGTTTACGATTTTTTTTAGAATAAACTTTATTTTTGTAAAGGCGATTTAATTTCACACATTTTAGTTGAAAGGTTCTACAGAGAGAGAGAGGGGCATAGCATACATAAATACATATAACATATACATAATGAGATATATAAATATATATATATATATATATATATATATATATATATATATATATATATATATATATATATAGCACACACCACACAGACACCCATACACACACACACACACACACACACACACACATATATATATATATATATATATATATATATATATATATATATATATATATATATATATGCACACACCACATATATATAGGGTATAATGCTTAAGACAATCTTGTCGACAAAATTATTAACTCTCTTTCCCATAAGAAAATAACCTTTAACCATTAAATATTTTCTTAAGCATCAAAATTCCCGTACGTTGGGAAGGCCAGACCTGGTGAACAAAAGGTCAACATAGTAAAATTCTCGGTAAAGAAAAATAGTCCTGATTCTATTCAAAAAGGATTTGTTACCAATGAAAACACGGGTTTTGTTGAAATTGCTTTATGATAACAGAACCCTACCAGTAAGCCTGTAAATACCGGATATGGTGTTTTTTCGTATTCAGAATATCAACACTGAAACACTGATGTATTTTTTTTTTAGAGAGCCGTGCATATGAATAATCTTTATCCATTAAAAATGACTAAAACTGTAGCTAACTATGAGAGGGACATGGTTTTTTTTTATTATTATTATGATATGTTTATATGTCAACAAACAGAACAATAATGCAGATATATATATATATATATATATATATATATATATATATATATATATATATATGTATATATATATATATATATATATATATATACTATATATATATATATATATATATATATATATATATATATATATATATATACATATACATATATATATATATATATGTATATATATATATATATATATATATATAGTACTATATATATGTATATATATATTATATATATATATATATATATATATATATATATGTATATATATATAGTATATATATATATATATAATATATATATATATATATATCTGCATTACTGTCCTGTTTGTTGACATATAAACATATCATAATAATAATAAAAAAAAACCATGTCCCTCTCATAGTTAGCTACAGTTTTAGTCATTTTTAATGGATAAAGATTATTCATATGCACGGCTCTCTACAAAAAAAAAATACATCAGTGTTTCAGTGCTGATATTCTGTAATACGAAAAACACCATATCCGGTACTTACAGGCTTACTGGTAGGGTTCTGTTAACATAAAGCAATTTCAACAAAACCCGTGTTTTCATTGGTAACAAATCCTTTTTGAATAGAATCAGGACTATTTTCTTTACTGAGAATTTTACTATGTTGACCGTTTTGTTCACCAGGTCTGGCCTTCCCAACGTACGGGAATTTTAATGCTTGAGAAAATATTTAATAGTTAAAGGCTATTTTTCTTATGGGAAAGAGAGTTAATAATTTTGTCGACAAGATTGTCTTAA
>NC_087206.1:86903154-86923154 GCF_015104395.2 Macrobrachium nipponense
CAGTTCATGGGTCTTTTCAAAGTGCCTTTGAGAAACTGGTTGTAGCCAGTAACAATGGGTGTTAACGAAGTGTGCATTCATATGTGCATGTGCGCCTCTTCCTTTGATAATGGCGTCCTTAGCCAAGTCTATGGGGGAGACTTTCAGAGACGTCTGTGGGAGAAAGGCAAGATGCTGGGGATAGCTCTTCGAAAGTTTATTTGTTTCTGTGCTAATATTCGAGTGGGAATGGTAAGTGTACCTTACTTTAGCCAAAGGGATGGCTTGTTACACATTGTAAAAATGTTTAATCTTTGACTTTGTCTTTAAACTTATGTATGCTAACGAGTGTGTTTCTGGTGTCTTTGAAACAGACGATTCTGGCAAAGGAACTATGTCTTCTGGCAAGGGGGGACCGAGAGTCCTAGGGGGACAGAGAGTCCCATATGGAAGAGATTGGTGTGACTAATTACTGATTAAGACTTTTACATATTGGGGTTTAACTAATTTAATTAGTCTGTGAGACTTGGATTATTATCTTTCCATTGTTAAATAAATGTTGTATTTTTTATATAACTTTGACTCTCATTTTGATTACCTGTCAGAATGGAGAGAGAGGAGTTGCCGAGAGAGGAGAGAGAGAGAGAGAGAGAGGGAGGTTGTCTAGAGAGAGAGAGCGGTCGCTTGGAGAGAGAGAGAGAGAGAGAGAGAGAGAGAGAGAGAGAGAGAGGGGCTGTGTGTATCAGTTTGCCTGACGCTCAGGGTTCCACGTTTACAAAATAAATAACGAGATTCTTATCTCGTTAACAGTGGTGGCGAGCAGTATAATAGGTTTTTTTATGCCTAGGTACGCTAATGAAGAGACAGGTGACCAGTTAAACATAGAGGGGTTATGATCATGTCACAGTTTTGTTGGCTTAGCGATGGTTTTCGAACGAAAAAGCCTTTAGTGAGATTAAATGCCATTTTCAGAGTGTCTGGTTGTGGAAATATGTTAGATTTCAGTTGCTAAGTGAAAGGGGTGGAGAAATATCCGTCCGGTAACTGCGGTAAAGGGAGGGGAAGGATTTTTACTAGAGTCAGCATTTTGCCCAGAGCGAGATGCCTCAAGGAGCGGGGAACAGTCAGTTAGTACTGAGATGTTTGTGAGTGTGATTCCCGAGACAATCCGCGTGTGTTACTAGCGTGTCTTGCGCAAATTCCGAGTTTTTTTTGTTCTCATTATGAAGTGGTGAGTGTTAAAGAACATTTTGTGATCTTGGGGAGGGTCATTTGAAATAATTCAGTGTAATGGGACTGGTTTAAAATACCACATTTCTTTCCCCCATAGTAGCAGAAAGTGAAGTGTTTTCTTTATTGGTGCGTGTTTAGAATAGACGCATTCGTCTTTGTTTAACATATAAGTGTGTATAAAATGTTTTTCATGCATGCGAAACTGTGCTTGGGTTGCATTTTTTTGGCTTGGAGACAGAGCTGCCACTCATTTTTATGGGCTCAGCAAATTTCTGCTAACTGGCGCAGAGAGGTGTTGCAAGGGGAGTATTGGCTTGCCTCGGGGGTATTGCAAGGGAGGGTACTACTACTGGTGTATACCTCGGACTGAGGTGGTGGTCTATTGCTCAGTGGGGGTGAAACTCTTTTTTTTTCTCTCTCTCTCTCTCTCTCTCTCAGTGGAGGGTGAAACTTCTTTTTCTCAGTGGGGGTGAACTACCACTTTTTTTTTCTCCTTGTTGGGGTATCGGGAGACGAATTTGCCCTTGAAAATGAATTCCAATGCCAAGACATCAGCTGATTGATTAGTTGATGAAGTGAGATACCCTTAGGGTTTTTTTTTTTTACAAAAAGAGATTTTCTTTCTCTTGGATGGAGAGAAAAGGAAATGAAAAGAGATTTTCTTTCTCTTGGATGAAGAGAAAAGTAAATGAAATGCATGGGATGTGTGTATGTTTTCCTTATGCTTTGGAAGACACAAATATAATAGGGACACAGAGAATATTATTTTTTTTATTGTGTTGGAGGGATTACTTTAAAATGCCATGAGTGGTGTTGATTGGTGTCGAGTGGTGTTGATTTTGGGTGTGGCATTGGTGGTGTATACTGTGTGGGTTTGGCAATACTAGTGTATGCTAGGGGAATTACACCCTTACTTGAGATCTTTGCAAGAGAATTATTACTATGGAGAATTATTATTATTATTAATAATTGTTATTGTTACCTGAGATATGTCACGGGAGGGTTGCTTAAGTAGAATTATCATTGCTTGAGACATTTTACGAGAAGTTTAAGATATTTCATGGGAGATTATTTTATAATTATTAAAGATAATTATATCATGGAGAATTATTACAATGAATTATGGGAGAAATCTTGTGGTTAATTATTTTGAGTTTTTGTAACTTTGGAGAATATTTCAGTCATTCATGAGTTTTGAGTTTTGCTGAATCTTGATGAGTCTGGCTGAATCTTGGTGAATTGTGTTGAATCTTGCTGAACTTTTGGTGAATTTTGTGCTGAACTTTTGGAGAATGGACTAGCATTAACATTGGTAATGTTTTTTGTACTAATACTAGTGATTTTTATGATAGCAATTTTTTGTGGTACTGCTGATAGTGATATTTCTGATACTGTTTTTTTTTATTTACTAATACGTGGGTGCTGTAATGCTATCAAGGGTGGTGAAATCTTTTTTGAATTTGGGAGGAACTAACAACGCATTATTTTTGTTTTTCTTTTTTATGAGTTCAGCAGATAATTGCTTGACATACGTGAGTCACGGGAGATAGTTGATAATGCCGTTGATTTTTCCTTTCTCCTTTTTTTTGAAGTTAGCCATCGCTGACACAAGTTTCTTTATCATGGGTGAATTTGAGTTTATTTTTTCTCTCCAGTTTGTGTGAATATTTTTTAGTATCTCAGTTCGGGACTTAGAGTCATTGTCCGGGAACGTGTTTGTGTTTTCAGCTATTTGATGCTGCAGAGAAATATATGGGAGAATTTTTGCATTTTTTTTGAATGCATACGTAATGGCACTACATTTTTTTTTCTGGATATTTGTGTTCCAGAAATTGTGAGTTTTCTTGCACAATACGTTTGTTGTATTTGTGACAATTTTGCCAGAGATAGGAGACTTGGCTAAGTTTTCTAATGGCTTATGTTGTAGTGCATATGGAGAAGTCTTGGCTTAGACACTGTGAATTTGGAATTCTGTTATAATGAGTTGTGGCACATTGGTGATTTTTTCTAGAATTTTCTAGACAGATTTTATTTGCCGAGTTTTTGCCCTTTTTCAGCAGTTATGCTAAGGAGAGAGTTTATAGGTTTTGACTATAACATTGAGTTATTCTCTGGAGAATTGGAGGTATATTATTTTGTTGTTATAATTTAAGATATAATATATTGGAGATATATTTTGGCCATTTGATATTTGCCTATGGTGGTGAGAGCTATGTTTAGTTCAATTATTTTGCAGCCATCTTTGTTGCAAATGGAGACACATTTTTGGAGATTATGGGGCAATATTTGTGAGTGTGTGAGTTAGTTGCTTTGAGTGCACATTTTTTTGGAGATGGGATTTCATTTTTTATATTCCTTTTTGGAGAATTATTTTTTGGAGCCTTGTTTTATTCCACATGGAGTTATTGGTGAAATAAAGGTAAATATTTTCTTATTTGCCGAAACAGAGGTGAATATTTTTTATTCCTGGAGTGGTGGTTTTTTATTAACATGTGGCTATCGGAGAAATAAGAGGATCTATGGTGTGTGTGGTTACTAATTACATGGAGGAAATATTTTTATCACCGGAGTGATTTTATTATTAATATGGTGTCTCATATTTATGTATGGAGGTGGAATTAATCTTTGGCGGGTGACCTTTTTTGTGGTTATGGGAGTTTTTCCCGAGCCAAGAGAAGATTTCTGTGGTTCTTTCTTTTTGGTTTCGTGACTATTTGGAGGCGAGTGGCATTACTGCATCGTGGTCCTATGGAGATATTATTTTTGGAGGCATATAATTACTGCATTACGAGTCCTATGGAGATGTGCATTTTTTATGTTCACAAGTGTGTTATTTTTGGAGGCATATAATTGCTGCATTACGAGTTTATCGTAGTTTTTTTTTAACCCGAATAGGTGATAATATTTTTTTTATATAATTGGGCAGTGACATGTGAGAGCTACGTTTTTGAACACATTAGTCATATTTTGGAGTTAATTTTGTGAAATGCGCTTACTTCGTGTCAGTTAGACGTTTTTCTTGAGAATCATGAGTTTCCGAACTTGCGTGTCTGACTAGACATTTTTTGTGCTGCTGTTTGAGCACACGTCCGCAGGTGGATTTTTTTGCTGAAACCGCTGCAATGAGTCTGCTGTGTGCTGATTCCTTTCCTCTAGTGGTGATTGCTCAGAGTTTTTGCAATATCTGGAAATGTTGATAATATCATTTTACGAAAGCGCATGTGTAAGAGTTTGCTTTCTGGCCGTGTCGGTCGATGACAGTTGCGATGTAAAAAATTCTGTAACTGTGGCATTTCTTGGGGAAAAACGCGGAGATTATGTATGTTATGCATATGTCTATTATGCATATGTTATGTGTTTTGTGATGGGGGAAGTTTACTTGGGATTATCTTTTTTTATTTTTTTTCTTCCTTTTCCTACGAGAGATGTAATTGGGGATTGAGTTTTAAATAGCATTTCTTTTTGGATGGGAGATGTAATTTATCGGGGTTTTAATTTACATGAATGGAAGTTTAACATCAAGTCTCATTGTAATTAATTATATGAGCAGTCAAGGGGTTTTTGCTGTTAAAAGTTGGAGATTTTTACTGATTTTGTGAGTTGCTGTAATATCAGAGCTTGAGAGAACATTTTTGGGTCTGGGCTTGTTACGTGAGCTTTTTTTTTCCTTGGGCTCATTATCTTTTTTCTTTTTTTTGCTTGCGAGAACATTTGAGTTTGAAATGTGAGTGCAGAAGTCCGTGGAGTTACTGTGAGTTCTGAGTTGTGTGTGCTGATGTATGAGTTTGGAGAATTGAGTTAGAGAACTTGATATTTTTTTTCTTTGCGAGTTGTGATAATGACTTATGATTTGGTAGTCATATTAAATGGAGTTAACTGGGAGACGTTCAGTTGGTATTTCTGACTTTTTGAGGTCATTGTTTGAAAGAAGTAGTATGTCCGGGGTTAATTCTATTTTGATTGACCGATGACTTGACTGACATACTAACACACCAAAAAGTCGTTCCCTGACGCTAGCAAGACGTCCACCAGCCGTGCAGAGGTTGCTGTCGTTTATCCAGGGTGATTAAGAGAGTTTCTACGAGTCTACAGAGTTCTACAGCGGTTTTTCGTCTACAGAAGCCGTTAGAAGTCTTCTGGCAAGGAGGGAGGCCGTTCGCCTTCCTACAGCGTACTACAGAATGCTGGAAGTTGCAGACAGAGAGGGATATTCAAGAATCCAAAACGAGAGAAAATTCTAGTGTTATTTGAGATGAAGCGTGATAAGACTTTACTTTATAATGCCAGAGACGTGCAGTTTTTATTATTTATGTTTTGAGCCGGGCAATGTTTTCTTATATGTATGAGCTCTTTTGTGTGACCATTTGCTAGGCAGGTGCTAGCAATTTTGGTGGCTGAGCTCTGTGAGTCCTAGGGTTGTAATTAATAATATATTTAATATGTTCGTTGTGACCTTTTTGGAATGCGGAGAACAGAGCCGAAGCAACGACCTGATAAAGCTGATAAATGATTTCTGTGACGATGTCATTTTTGCGTGAAAAGGCCCGAAAAAAGTGGAGAGGGTTGAACATTCCTGTTGTCCAAATGATGAAATTGGAGCAACCAGCCCAATGTGGCAACTCAGACCCTTTAACTTCTTTCACCCTTAGTGTCTATACGGTCATCTCGTCACTGGTACGTTAATGAGAGCATCAGCTACGAAATTGGAAAGATACGTTCTCTTTTACATGACTAAATCAGACGTAACGGGCCACCTTGAAAGGGCAGCAAGAAAATATTATGAAAGATTTGTACGTTAACGTGAATAAGCGTACCAGTTGTTGCTGTGTTCGCTGGATCATCGCTTTTTCTTCTTCTTCTTCTACTTTTTATTCCGTTGTTTATCATTAAAATTCCCTTAAAGCTCTTCATTGGCATCTTGTATACTTCAGCTGTCAATTCTTGCTGTCACGAATATAGTTAATTTCGTTTCAAAATATTTATATGAATCATTTACTTGCATTTTTGTCTATTCATTTCTTCAATTTTTCATTTAATTTTTTTTATATAAATACCGATGTCTTCATTCTGTATTTGTTGTTGCTTTGTGTTGCTTCTTTCAAATGTTCACCATAATACTCTTTGGAAACTTTAATTTCCAGTCAGTGGTCCCTGAGGGCTTGTTCTAAATGAATAGGGTCACCTTCTGAATATAATAATAATAATAATAATAATAATAATAATAATAATAATAATAATAATAATAATAATAATAATAATTGGAAAAAAAGAATTTCTATCACGAGAGTTTATACAATGTTCTAAGGGGCCACAATAATAAAAATGTTATAATAATAATAAATGTTACGTGTATAATTTACAATAATAAATGTTACGTGTATAATTTACAAATACTTTATAAAATCTTTCGAGCCCTTCCCTGGGTTCAACATCAGTCCATAATAATAATAATAATTGTAATAATAATAATAATAATAATAATCATGATTATTGTCATTATTATATTTTGGACTGAAGATGAACCCAAAGATGGGTTCGATAGCTTTTATAAATTGTTTATAGATTATACACGTACTTTTAACATTTCTATTATTGTAGGCCCCTTAGAATAATAATAATAATAATAATAATAATAATAATAATAATAATAATAATAATAATAATAATAATAATAATAATAATAATAATAATAATAATAATAATAATAATAATAATAATAATAATAATAAAAATAATAATAATCTAAGAGGCAAGAAAACAAGGGAGGAATACAAAGTACAAGAGAGGGGACTAAACAACACAATAGATGTAAAACAGAGGCTTAAGGCCAAAGCACATAAGATTCAACGGTACATGGACAGGAATAAGGGATACCAACAGAACAAACTGTTCGGAACTAACCAGAAAAGACTATACAGCCAACTGAGAGTGGAAGACAACCACCAAGAAATTCCTGAAGCCGAACCAAGTAAGAGACTCTGGGAGAACATATGGAGCAATCCGGTATCACACAACAAACATGCAACATGGTTCCAGGAAGTCAAGGAAGAAGAAACAGGGAGAATAAAACAAAGATTCACTGAGATCACGACAGACACATCAGACACCAACTAAAGAAAATGCCAAACTGGAAAGCCCCAGGTCCCGATGAAGTCCATGGATACTGGCTCAAAAACTTCAAGGCCCTACACCCACGAATAGCAGAACAACTCCACCATTGTATCTCAAATCACCATGCACCCAAATGGATGACCACAGGAAGGACATCCTTAGTACAAAAAGACAAGAGTAAGGGAAATATAGCCAGTAACTACAGGCCTATCACCTGCCTACCAATAATGTGGAAGTTACTAACAGGTATCATCAGTGAAAGAATATACAACTACCTAGAGGAGACAAACACCATCCCCCACCAACAGAAAGGCTGCAGAAGGAAGTGTAGGGGCACAAAAGACCAGCTCCTGATAGACAAAATGGTAATGATGAACAGTAGGAGAAGGAAAACCAACCTAAGCATGGCATGGATAGACTATAAGAAAGCCTTCGACATGATACCACACACATGGCTAATAGAATGCCTGAAAATATATGGGGCAGAGGAAAATACCATCAGCTTCCTCAAAAATACAATGCACAACTGGAATACAATACTTACAAGCTCTGGAATAAGACTAGCAGAGGTTAATATCAGGAGAGGGATCTTCTAGGGAGACTCACTGTCCCCACTACTCTTCGTAGTAGCCATGATTCCCATGACAAAAGTACTACAAAAGGTGGATGCCGGGTACCAACTCAAGAAAAGAGGCAACAGAATTAACCATCTGATATTCATGGACGACATCAAGTTGTATGGTAAGAGCATCAAGGAAATAGATACCCTAATCCAGACTGTAAGGATTGTATCTGGGGACATCAGGATGGAGTTTGGAATAGAAAAATGTGCCTTAGTCAACATACAAAAGGGCAAAGTAACAAGAACTGAAGGGATAAAGCTACCAGATGGGAGCAACATCAAACACATAGATGAGACTGGATACAAATACCTGGGAATAATGGAAGGAGGGGATATAAAACACCAAGAGATGAAGGACACGATCAGGAAAGAATATATGCAGAGACTCAAGGCGATACTCAAGTCAAAACTCAACGGCGGAAATATGATAAAAGCCATAAACACATGGGCAGTGCCAGTAATCAGATACAGCGCAGGAATAGTGGAATGGACGAAGGCAGAACTCCGAACCATAGATCAGAAAACCAGAAAACATATGACAATACACAAAGCACTACACCCAAGAGCGAATACGGACAGACTATACATAACACGAAAGGAAGGAGGGAGAGGACTACTTAGTATAGAGGACTGCGTCAACATCGAGAACAGAGCACTGGGGCAATATCTGAAAACCAGTGAAGACGAGTGGCTAAAGAGTGCATGGGAAGAAGGACTTATAAAAGTAGACGAAGACCCAGAAATATACAGAGACAGAAGAATGACAAACAGAACAGAGGAATGGCACAACAAACCAATGCACGGACAATACATGAGACAGACTAAAGAACTAGCCAGCGATGACACGTGGCAATGGCTACAGAGGGGAGAGCTAAAGAAGGAAACTGAAGGAATGATAACAGTGGCACAAGATCAGGCCCTAAGAACCAGATATGTTCAAAGAACGATAGACGGAAATAACATCTCTCCCATATGTAAGAAGTGCAATACGAAAAATGAAACCATAAACCACATAGCAAGCGAATGTCCGGCACTTGCACAGAACCAGTACAAAAAGAGGCATGATTCAGTAGCAAAAGCCCTCCACTGGAGCTTGTGCAAGAAACTCCAGCTACCTTGCAGTAATAAGTGGTACGAGCACCAACCTGAAGGAGTGATAGAAAACGATCAAGCAAAGATCCTCTGGGACTATGGTATCAGAACAGATAGGGTGATGCGTGCAAATAGACCAGACGTGACGTTGATTGACAAAATCAAGAAGAAAGTATCACTCATTGATGTCGCAATACCATGGGACACCAGAGTTGAAGAGAAAGAGAGGGAAAAAAGGGATAAGTATCAAGATCTGAAAATAGAAATAAGAAGAATATGGGATATGCCAGTGGAAATCGTACCCATAATCATAGGAGCACTAGGCACGATCCCAAGATCCCTGAAAAGGAATCTAGAAAAACTAGAAGCTGAAGTAGCTCCAGGACTCATGCAGAAGAGTGTGATCCTAGAAACGGCGCACATAGTAAGAAAAGTGATGGACTCCTAAGGAGGCAGGATGCAACCCGGAACCCCACACTATAAATACCACCCAGTTGAATTGGAGGACTGTGATAGAGCAAAAAAAATAAAAAATAAAGAATAATAATTATATTGATGATATATAGTGACGTTCCATCAATTCGACGTTAAAAATATACTAGATTAAATCATTTCTACAGTAATCAGCAAACCAGGGTACTTCCGTGTAAATTCATCAATCTCTTGTCAAAAATATTTAGGATTATCGAATAACTACTGTAATTATCATTCCGTGGATAACCGTCAATTTAATGTTAAAGGTATAAAGAATAATGGAATAGTTGCCATAATTGCCAGCAAACGGGAATACTTTCCGGTTTGTTGATAATTGTAGCAATTATTTGATATTCCGTATATTTTGAACATGAAATTAATGATTGCACACGAAGAGTATCCCGGTTTATTGATAATCACATCAATTATCTGTTAATGAATGTCTTTTTACTGTAATACAACAGTATAATATGAAGATAAAAGGCCCATAAAACACTATTTTAACGTTGCAACCATATATTTCGAGCACTTCCTTCTGTGCTCCTGATCACTGGTAAAATATGGACATAGGCTGTCTTACAAGAGTATATATATAAAAACATATGCAGGTGTGGCAGTAAGTCTCTGTTGGTGACCCAGGGTAGGTGGAAATTAGACTATTCCCTTGTGATTTTTGACCTCATTAACCCCCGTCTAGCGACTCGTCCGGTGGTCGGATGTTCTTGGAAACCTGCTTGAGGAGCGGCCTGAGGATTAGTTCGTCGATAATCCTTAACTATGAGTAAACTATCGTTTTTCATCACACAGGCCAAAATTTGCATTACGGTTAACGTCGAAAACCGGAGCCGAACAGATCGCCCCTGTGTTATTTTGATCACCGACCCGACCTAACACCCTGTGACCCGATTAAAACAATCCCCGTTCATTAAAAGCGATTGGCCTCGTTTGGATATTGGTTGATTAGGTCATAATTCTCGATGGACGAGTGCGGAGCCCATTAACTTAATACTCAGTCCTGCTTTTTCACGTGTGGAAATTTCCGCCTTTAATTGATGTCTGGTGCTTGTTTTTTTATAAGGGTTTGTTTGTTTTTTTGTATGGTGTTTTTTCGTTGCATGGAACCAGTGATTATTCAGCAAAGGGGCCAACGGCTTTACGTGACTTCCGAACCACATCGAGAGTGAACTTCTGTCGCCAGAAATACACAATCTCTCACCCCTCAGTGGAATGCCAGAGAATCGAACTCGCAGCCACCGTGGTGACAGGGAAACACCATACCAGCCACGCCACTGAGGCGCTTTTTTTTTTTTTATAAGGGCGGTCTTTGCCCAGTGTGCTGTGACACTCTACAGTATTGGGGAATAATAGAAATACAAAAATAAGAAAAAAAAATTGAAATATTAAAATAATAATAATAACAAAAACAGAAGTAATAAAAATAAAAATAAAAACAATGAGATATAAACAAAAATATAGTTCCTTTTAATTTAGTTGATTACTGCATATTTTCTTTTATTTTTACTTTTTAATTCACATCATTTATTTGATGGAATTTGTTTTAGCGTCTTAAATAATGCAGGGGAACCATGATCTTTCTTTTAATAAGTGAAATGTGCATTTTAATCCACTAACACATATTATTATTATCATTATTCAGTAGATGAAACCTATTTATATGGAACAAAGCCACAGTGACCATTGTCCTGAAATTGAAGCTTCCAAAGAATATGGCGCTCATTAGGAATAAAGTAAAAAAAAAAATGTTCTTTTGAAATACGGTTTTATTAAAATACACTAAAAAATGAAAAATAAATTTTCTGAGACACACCAAGATTTTCTTACAGTCAATCATGTCTACAATAATAAAAGCGTGGGCGCCAACGTGGAAGGAAATACTATAAGAAAAGAAATATATATATATATATATATATATATATATATATATATATATATGTATAGATGATACATATATAACACACATATAATATATATATATATATATATATATATATATATATATATATATATATATATATATATACTATTATATATATATATATATATATATACTATATATATATATATATATATATATAATATTATATAAATATAATATTGTTATTTCTTGTAACACTTCCTTCCACGTTTGGCGCCCACACTTTTATTTTTGTAGACATGATTGACTGTAAGAAAATCCTGGTGTGTCTCAAATAATTTATTTTTCACCTTTTAGTCCATTTTAATAAAGCCGTGTTTAAAAAAATTTGTCTATACCTTTTTATTTCATACTTTATTTTTCACAAATTGCAACCGATTTATGACTGTAACTAACGAAATTGACATCCTGTCGAGCCAAAGAAGGATTGAAAAATCCATAGAGTTATTTTTCGAGTCAAAGAAGTTGTTTAAAGTCCGAAGAGTTTCATACAATTCCTGAGATACTGGGAGAGGTCATTGTAGCGTCACTAGAGGTCACTGCTTACCTACTGGTCATGTAAGGTTGCATTGTCACCGGGACTGAGTAACCATGCAAAATTTCAAGTCAATCGGACGAAGGGATCAGGTCGAAAATTGAGTTACCATATTTGACAAAGACAAACTAACAGTGTGATAACATTTGATTGGTAAGTAAAGCATAATGGAGCTTTCTTTACCTAAAACTTTATGGTGGATGGTTCAATGTCTGTTGCCGTCGTGTAGGCAGTTTCCAGCGTTTTATTTTTGCACATAAGTAGCTGTTTCAGTAATGCATCGCATCTTCACTTGAACTTTAGAACTTCCAATTGCCCGACATCTTCCGGGAGGCTGTTCCTCGGCTGTTTCATACAAGTCCTCTGGAATAAGGTCATTTGAGTGAAAATGAGACTTTAGGGGCAAATGTAGTGGAATGGAGTCATTTTAGGTCAGGGCGGTCGAATTGAAAATGAAAATGAGGAGATAAAGAAAAAAAGTGATACAATGCAAACAATAATTCCAGGGAAGACAGCCGACGAGGAACTAATTGTTTTATGGAAAATGTAATGTATCGTTGTAATTTGGAGCAAGATGTATATATATATATATATATATATATATATATATATATATATATATATATATATATATATATATATATATATATATATATACACATTACATATGTACATATAGTATATATAAATTATATACGTAAATACATACATACATATACACGCAGACACATATACGAGTATATATATATATATATATATATATATATATATATATATATAGATGGATAGATAGAGAGATAGATGAGAGAGAGAGAGAGAGAGAGAGAGAGAGAGAGAGAGAGAGAGAGAGAGAGAGGGGTGTGGGGGGTGGTTGCTTTACCTAATATTACTGGATATCAATCCTATTTCTGAATTTATTGGTTTAAGGATCTGTTCATTTAGCCACTTAATCTCCACATCTTTTCTGTAATGTCCAAATAGTGCCCTTTGAATCTTCCTTTAAATAAGATTGTATCAGATATAGTATTAGCGGATCTTTAAAGAGCTGAATCCTATTTCATCGGGATGAAGCAGATCCTGTTTGGTATTATAATGCTGATGATCAAACATGGCTGGTGAAATCATCTGGCTTTGTGTGTGTGTGTGTGCGTGCGTGCGTGTGTGTGTGTTTTTTTTTATAAATCCCCTGACGAATGCCACGGGGAAGGATGAAACAATTTACACAACTTTTTATTATAAATTCATTGCACTATTTTTAGCTGATTTTTTTTTAAATGATTTTTTGAAGACAAATCAATATGATAAAAAAATATTAAAAGTTTCGTATGTGAATTGAAATGTGATTTTAAATTTTTTATGTTATATATAAATAACATTAAAATTTCAAAGCTACAAAACATATTTTGCGACCAGTGGATGATGTAGTAATCTTTCATTTTGGGATGGAATTGAGCACTTAGGATTCTCATACATACATACATATACACACACACACACACACACACACACACATATATATATATATATATATATAATATATATATATATATATATATATATATATATATATAGTATATATATGAGCAGGTTCTCACATACGGTGCACATCGATATTTATTTATGTAAGCGCACACACATACATTGCTGTTTTTGTTGTTGTCGAAATAATAATTAGCTAAGCGAATTTTCGCTACTGATAATGATTTATTAAAAGAAAATAATGCTCTATTATTCACATCCATAGGGGCAGGCACGTGATCAGGTGGGCCGCCCCTTCCCCCACCCCCTTAAATCCGGCAGTGTTTGAAACACATTAACAGTGAACATATTTTTACTGGGAGCTAATTTTCGAAAACTGAGAATCTGTCAGTACGGGGATATGTAGCCGCTGCTAAACTGCTGCCGTCACTGGTAAATCTTGACGGGGTTAAGGAATTACGATAGTTACCTAATGAATTTGACCAGTAATGTGGGTAAAGAAAGACATATGATGCATTCCATATGCAATTATGTATGTATGAGTATATACACATAATTATTATATACACAGACACAGACACACGCACACACACACATATATATATATATATATATAGTATAGAAAAGAGAGAGAGAGAGAGAGGGAGAAGACGAGAGAGAGAGAGGAGAGAGAGAGAGAGAGAGAGGAGAGAAGCCGAGCTAGTTTCCTAATTAACATAAACAGTATAGAGGGAAAAGGAAGGCATAATAATGCATTCTATATGCTAGTCTATAAACATTTATATATATATATATATATATATATATATATATATATGTATATATATATCTATATATCATATATGTGTATATATATATATATATATATATATATATATATATGCTTAAAAAATCATAGTAGGTGCACGTGACTTCATAATATTAGCAAATACCACAGGAAAATGACGGGCAGAAGTTCAGTACCAAGAGCTTTCACGTGTTGTTTGTTTATGCATCGTCGTGAATAACAACACGTGAAAGCCCTTGGTACTGAACTTCTGCCTCTCTCTCTCTATATATATATTACATATATATATATATATATATATATATATATGTGTGTGTGTGTGTGTGTGTGTGTGTGTGTGTGTGTGTGTGTGTGTGTGTGTATTTATGTGTGACTGTATCTATTCGATTTAAGTAATTTTTTTTCTTTGCTTGTAACACTGAAAATATTTAGTTTGTTGTAACGAGAGTCGTGCCAGAAGTGCTACTAAGTCTAGTGCTTCTACAGTTATCTTGAGTATTTTGAAAATGTTCGGTGTTTCGTTTTATTTTTGTTTATTATTTTCTACATTTTTTAAGTCAAGTTAACCTTACTTTGTAAACCAAGAGGTTTCCAGATTTGCAGTACCTTTGTACCAGATCACCTTCCTGAACACATTTTTCTTTTTATCCATTTTTTTTCCTCCCTGGACCTTGGGCAGGATATAATACCTTAATACTCCGGACAGGTTCTGTGTTTTGCCTAATAAATTTCCTTCTTACCCTCGTAAATCATCAGGTAATGGTTCCTCCTGCCTCAAAAGCTTCGCGTTCAGAGAAGACTTGCTAAAAATAACGCATTTTGGTGTTCATTATTGAGACAAAGGAATGAGTCGTGGTCTCCAAGCGTAATTATCTGCTTGTTCATTTCATCTAGTTGTTCATTCTCTCACCTGACGTTCTTACCTGAGTACCGCGGCAATATAACAGCCTTCATTAACAATTGGCAGTCATTTAGAACCTTTGTTCTTTGTATCAGACGTTTTCATATTATATTGATCTCTGACATATATTTATGCAGTCTTCATTATAATCTTCACGTTAGGGAAAATTCTTCATTCTATTTTTGTCATCATTCATAACAAAATACAACTTCATGACATGAAACTTTCGACTGTTAACACTTTCAACGTTAGCACAGCAAAATATGATTCAATAATTAACACTTGTAAGTGTAAAATAGTCATTTTGAACATCTTTCGAAATCACATTTGTTGTCGTGGATATAACAGCCTAGAACAAAACTTCTACAATTAATTTGCATAGACTAGATATACATTGGCCGAGTTTCATGCATAAATCTGTTCTTGGATGAGTACGTCCAAACATGTAAATATATGAGATAATAAAGGCTCTAACAAAAGCAATCATATGTGAAATATATAAATTCTTTTATAAAGAGCACGCGTCTGAAACTGCTAATATTCCCGAAATAAGGGAAATTTTTAGATGCCTGAATGAAAGTTGTTGCTAGCAAAGAAATATAAACAAGGTTCAGAACAAGATTGTCTATGTAACAAAAAAGTGAAAAAAAAAAGCTTTTATACCAACACGAAAACTGTTTAAAAAAAAAAAAGAATAAAGTAAGGCACTTTCTATATTCCACATCATATAGATCTTAATTATAGAATGTTCACTCTTTTGTATATATAAACACTTTTATACATACAGACACGCATATAATTATTGACTTACGATAATAGAAATTTTTTTTATTAATAACCGCCGAATTGTTTCAGTAAACACCATTCATTTCACTCTCAGGTTTTTAGCTAAAACTATGCATATTAGACTCTTTTGAATATTTGCAACAGGGATGAAGCACTATACTTTCAGGTAACGGAGAGGTTTATTAATAATTCACTGGAAACAGGTGGAAATGTTTATAATTTTTATATCATAAAATTTCTGTCTTTCGTATGGAATTGTCGTGATTAAACAGAATACTAGGTATTCTGAAATCTGATGGAATATTCATGTAAAACATTTTAAAAGTTAAGCTTCGATATGTCGTGTAATTTATCATACACAAGCGCACACAAGCGGATTTTTTCCCTCAACGTTAAGCCGCTTCCTCTGACAGGGAAGGGAAGGCTTATGAGGTTATAATAGTATAACGACCACTGACACATTCGCCTTTTAACTACAGGTTCACAGATACATATATAAATACATACATTCATACATAGTACATACACACACACACACACATATAAATATATATATGAATATACGTATTAAAAGAGTAGCCTTAGTAATTACATGTTAGAGACAACGAGAGGTTTGGAACGAGTTTGTCATTGCTCGAGATGCTACCTGTCTGTACTTAGTTTGGTCGGCGGCCACCAGGGCGGCAGCACCTTGCAGGCGGGAAGCCTCATGGTGCTCTCCAAATGAATAGTGGTTATTGGTTCTTGTGATTATTTCACGTTCGTTTTCTTCGTACCGATACGTTGTACACCTTATAAATTACGGAAATATGTCCAGGAATTCTTAGAGAGAGTGTGTGAAAATATTTGATTGGTAAGTAAAACATAATGGAGCTTTGTCTATACAAACTTTACGTTGGTTGGTTCAATGTCTCTGTTGCAATGCCTTATAGCCTAGGCTATGTTTTCCTCGTGTTATTTTTGCACATAAACATAAGTAGCTGTTTCAGTTATGAATTCAGAATATCGTTATGCATATATACCACATTTAAGGTGCATAAAGATTTGCTCGTTATTACAAAAAGTAAGGAAAGATCTTGCTCGCTATCAACAAGGCTTCCTGGTAAGAAGTCTTTAATGTAGGTTACTGGTTGTGTCAAGTCTCGGCTTTTAAATACGTTACTACCGCGATGCCTAAGGCCACCTTTTGTGTTTTGTCATGTAGTGAGCAGTCTTTGCGGTACGTAGGTCTGTAGGATACTATCTGTACCATCGGTTTTTCGATTTTAGCAGTGTAAAGGAAGCGTTAGAGTTGGTTTGATAAATTGCACTTTATTAAATGTTTCTCAAAGAGATTCCGAACCGTCACACTTGATGAGGGTATTTCAGGCCAACGTAAACAAACCATTCAAAATACGGTGACCAGATTTCTCTGAGGGTAGCCTTGGACCTCGATGGATTTCGAAGGGTGGGCGAAAGTCCTTCGAAGGTAAAAACGGTTGTTAAAAATTGACCGAAAGACGCGCTTTCCTGTAGAGCAAAGACCAAATTTATTAGTGTACATTGTATAGTTTTTCTGCGTTATGGACGCACTGAAACCTTACGTTGTGTTTACTCAGGAATCGCAGGTGAAAGTGGAATTTACCAGAAGTGTTTTGTGAGTAATTTATTAATACTCAGTGAGTCTGAAGATTGAACATGTCACTGTTTTTAATGTTCATTAAAGGAAAAACAGCTTGTCAGTGATTAACTAACTACTAGCAATTATGTTTAAAAATAAGAAGAAATTTGCACAACCGACGAATGTCAGAAATATAAATGCTCAACAAGTGGATTGTAGTCGTTAATTTCATAATCATGACACACTAATTCTGAGATAAGTGGCTAGCTCTCAGGCCATCAGGATTTAAAAAAAAATTAAGATATAAAACTTGTCACATGAATCACTGAAATTACATTTGACAACCAGCAATTTATCGACTTTTGAGTTGCTGTTTATCTGGTCTCTCCATGTTATTCAGAGAAAAGATCTTTCAGTGGGGAGCATTTGTCTCTGGAAGACATAATACAAATTCTGCCATTAGTGCTTTCACATTAACGGATGGAACATAATGGTTGATAAAGTGCTGGAAGATTTCCATCCATCGTTTTGTACTGGAAATTCTGCTGTAACCCATTCATTAACTTTTTCTGCAACACTGCACCGGTAGGCGTCCGACTCGGAGGAAGACGTCATGATGGGCAGCAAAAACGTCTTGGAATCAGAATAGGATATTTCCTGACATTCCGGGGACGCCGGGACGGGTGATGAGCAAGTAGGGACTGTACATCTGGTCACTGTATTTAAAACAACATCTGTTATTCGATTCAAACAAAACACAGTTGTTTCGTACATGTCTAACAAATCCTGGTTTGACTCGCTTTCATCAAACAATACTTGTGTCTCATAGTTGATAATGGCATGAAAATGAAGTTCGGTAGCTTAGGCTAGGCCTATGCTCTCAAAGTACTCATTTGGCAATATGCTATATCGTTTAAATCTTATTCTAATTACAATTTAATTTCAAATATATAAAAATAATTAATCTATGGTGATGTTTTCGAATCGTCATGCCAAAGGAAAAATTACTCTTTAAGAATGGTATAACAACAAGCACTAGAATCTTGGCCAAACAAACGCTTTGGTAGTCCTGATTTAGCAATGCTGCAATGTGAAATATTTAGTAATACAAAATGTTTGTCGACATTTCCACTGAGTCAGAACTTCCTTTCTTAACAATATTCACGCACTCATGCTTTCCATAATGGAATTCAAGCGTTCTTCTGTTCAATAAAGAGAGGAGAGAGAGAGAGAGAGAGAGAGAGAGAGAGAGAGAGAGAGAGAGAGAGAGACAAAAAACGAAAAAAAAAAACGTGTTTTCCCTCAGACATCGGCAGTGAAACAAGAAAAATAGGCCTATGTAATAGTATTTTCTGAGTAGCAAATTTCTACAAATTTTTATTTAGAGCCTAAAACGCACGACTGTACAAGATCATGCATTAAACAACCATTGTCATTTACGTGTGTGCGTGGGTATGCATGTACATACGTGTGTCTAGTGATATATGTATGTATGTCTATACTCTGTTTTTTTCCCATCTGTCCATCCGCCTGTGGTGTTTGCGTATAGTAACACTGCGTCCCGGGCTTTATATAGTTACGCTATGTGTAAGTTTTAGGTAAATAAAAGGATATCTTGGTGTACATTTGCAACTGACAAGTGTTTTAATAATTTACTGTATGCGAATTACACCGTTAATATTCGAAATAGGATATTGTTATTATTATTGAATGTAAGCTGAATTTACATTCAGCTTACTATCTAAAGCCTGGGACGCAGTGTTACCATACGCAAACACCACAGGCTGGTGGACAGATGGAAAAAACCGAGTATAGTGATACGGCAGATTTGGTGTATACGTATACTTGCTGAATGTTACCACTGACATTCACCAAGTCAGAATTAATGTTTAACGCAGTCAGAATATATTTGAAGAGTTTTATGAACAGATTTACCGTTTAGTCAAGCGTTGAAACAACCTAACTAATAAAACGTGGCAAACTTGTTTGTAGGTAATTTTTTTTTGTCGTATTTTAAGTGTCAAGTCCTGTTCGTTACTTCATTTCTTGCATGGAAATTGCTGATGATTTTTTTTTTGTATTTATAGCGGGCAGAAAATAATAATAATAATAATAATAATAATAATAATAATAATAATAATAATAATAATATAATAATAATAATAACATCATGAAAACTACTATAAGGAAAATATTATTTGCATAAAATAGTTTCACTCGTGGAAACATTTTGGGGTTTTAAACATCTGTGAAATAACATGCGAATCAGTAAAATTATATATATATATATATATATATATATATATATATATATATATATGGGAAAATAAAAGAAAGGTGTACCAAGCGTTTTTGCGTTATTTCAACACAATTTCTGGGTAGTGTTGAAATACCACGAAACCGCTAAGTACTCTTTTCTCTTATCCTTCGGTCTTAGCTTCACATATTGCCATACACTATCATTT
>NC_087206.1:86928154-86933154 GCF_015104395.2 Macrobrachium nipponense
CTGTTGAATTTCAACCGTTTGCATACGAGAGTCAAAAGAAATATAAATTACGATGAGCTCTGGTTTAAGAGGTAAAAAGGTTTGACGTTTCTCTGTAGGGAACCGGTATTGTTAATGTTTACAGAAGCACGTTTATAAGCATAGATATTTGTGTGTGTGCGGTGTGTATGTGATTGCATATAAACACCTGTAGTTAAAGATTAAGGATAGTTAGATATTAAGTAAATATTAAGCACGTATAGTTAAAGAGGAAGGTATATTTGGCGTGAATCATTTCCTAATCATTTATTTGTTATCTATGTAAATTGGCTTTCCTATGTACCCACTTTCATGGAAATATAGAATGAGGACCTTAATATTTTTTTTTTTTTACTTTACTTTGATTTCAGATAGAACAGATGTCATCATTGACAATTCTTGTCACACTTTTTTTTTTTTTTTTTTTTTTTTTTTTAAACAGCCTGTACTTAACTACCGCGCTGGCCCATCCCACGAGGGAAAAGGCTCGGAAAACGAAGATTTCTTCCCAAAGGATTCGAAGCCATTTTCACTTGAAATTGCGTGTGAGTTTTGAACTGCGAGTGCTTGAAGAAATATGTTTACAAGTATGGTGTGTATATATATTTATGTATATATATATATACACATATATATATATACACACACACACACACACACATATATATATATATATATATATATATATATATATATGATATATATATATATATATGTATGTATGTATGTATATTGCGGAACTTGCTATTTGTAATTTGGGTTGTGGTTGCTATACACATTTCAATTGAACCATTTGCTCATCTGATAATAGTGCTAAAGTTAAGTACGTGATATTCGTGGAATGAAGTGGTTGGTGTGTCACCATGATGAAAATGGCCATGAGATCAATCGACCATTTCATCATGAAAAGCTTTATTCAGAGAAAGAGTGGTAACTGCCTTTGAGGTAAATTATATATATATATATATATATATATATATATATATATATATGGTATATATATGTATATGTGTGTGTGCGCGTGTATATGTGTGTTAAAGTCCAGTGGATTAGTAACCGCCTAAGAAGAGAACCGGTATTCATAAAATTTAATGACTATTGTTAAAGTGTATATGTATATACATATAGTTTATTATTGTATATATATATATATTATATATATATATATATATATATAATTATATATCTATAGTAAATACATGTTTATATATATTTTATATATATATATGTGTGTGTATATATATATATATATATATAATATCTATATAGTAAGTACATATATATATATATGTGTATATATGTTTATATATATAATATATATATATCTATCTATCTATCTATCTATCTATATATATATATATATATATATATATATAATCGAGAGACTAGCAAGCATTTTCCTTCGAGGTATCACAATTCAAAAATTTAGATTGAAAAAAACGGTCCATTTATGCCACTTTGCATTTAGTCATTCCCGCAAGTCAGTAGTAACTACAGAGCGACCCCCGACGTCCTCACACGCTATTTCAAGTGAAAATGGCTTCGAATCCTTTGGGAAGAAATTTTATATTCCGAACCTTTTCCCTCGTGGGATGGGCCAGCGCGGTAGTTAAGTGGCCACAGGCTGTTAGAAAAAAAAGATAAAAAAGAAAATTGTGACAGCAGTTCTCAATGATGACGATTTTATATCGGGAGTAATAGTAGAAAATTTTGAAAATATCATCGTCCCGCTTTTGTCTCTGTTCGTGAAAGTATCTACCTAAGGATGCAAATTTTCCCAGGCGACACATAAGTTATCTGTGTTTAATCAGGAAATGATTCATGGCAGATATACGCTAATCTTTATATGTTATTGATATATATATATATATTATATATATATATATATATATATATATATATATATATATATATATATATATAAATGTACATATATATATATATATATATATATATATATATATATATATATATATACATATATATATATATATATATATATATATATATTATATATATATTATATATATATATAGTTTGCGTGTGTATGCGTATGTGTGTGCGTGTGTGTACACATCAGTAAGGACACTAAGTTCAATACCAAGAACAGTATTTTTCACTACTTTATTGGAACATATTTTGAAAATGGAAATAGCATTGCAATTCTTATAATAAATCGTATAATCATACAGCAGGCAGAATTAAAAGAGGGCTAATCAAAAGAAATAATAAAGCAAATATGGTTTTAAATAAAAACATGGAAGGTGCAAAGACAATAAATTTACTGCTCAATATACACACATTGAAAACGTAGACTAAAAACACAATAGTGAGGTCACAGTCACATTTCTAGCCAAAGAGAGTTTTATCTTGAAGGAAAACAGTACTTTAGTGTTTAAAATAGGAACAAATCTTCAATATGTAAAGGGTGACTAGTCTTCTCTAATTGCCCCGTAACTAGTTCTTGAAAGATAATTGCCTGTTCAAACCATCTCATCCAAGGTGATCTGGTAATTTGCCCAACGTAAGTGGTATCTCCACTACTGCACTGCCATTTATAGATCAAGTTGGACCGAAGGCTTATTGGTGCAGGGTCTTTCATTTGAAAGAAATGACCTAATTTATTGTGCAGAGTGAAATATATTTTGATATGCAGTGGAGGGTAGCCAAAGGACCTTTATAACCTTTAAAGAACTGCGATGTGCGGTGATTTAAGAGCCGCTTGCCTGCATCCTTCATATCCTTAGCCGAGAAGGCCACTCCCGAAATGCCCTCCCCTCCGACGCGTCCAGATTCGCGAAAGGGGAAAGTCAGCTCCTTCCATCACTTTGGATGGTGAGACTGCCGTCAATAAGGAGCTTAGCCTCGACTCTCTCTCTCTCTCTCTCTCTCTCTCTCTCTCTCTCTCTCTCGATTCTTCAGAGAAAGAGAGAGATTTAATCTCGGTATTACTCAAACAGGGACAAAAAATAAAATCCCTCAAACGGGAACGAGAAAGAAATGTAAAACATCATATATGTAATATTCCTCGAGTAAAGGAAATAAATAAAACAGCCCACTAACACATTTAATAGAGAAAATGAAAATCAAACACTCTCTCTCTCTCTCTCTCTCTCTCTCTCTCTCTCTCTCTCTCTCTCTCTCCTCTTCAGTTTAAAAGGCCCTTTCTTAAAGAGGCAGTTCAAGTGCGGGTTGGGAAAATCTTCTGACACCTTTGCCAGATAAACTCTGGGTCAAATTACATAGAATAGACATTGGCGTGGGGTTTGCCCCAGATGGTGCTTGCATTAAGTGAATTATATATATATATATATATATATATATTATATATATATTATACACACATATAAATATATATATATATATATATATATATATATCTATATATATATATATATACATATATATATATATATATTATATATATATATATATATATATATATATATATATATATTCATTACATCCTGCAGTATCGGATACTTTCTACTCGCAGACGCATGAGGGAGGCCTATAAATGATGTATCCATTAACTTAGGTTGTTTTACTCTCAATATTTATACCCATTTAGTGATTTGTACGTGTGTGTGGGTTTGTTTATTTGTAGCGGAGAATTCTCTGCGTTCCAGTATTGCGAGAGCAGAATTTATTTATCTTTGGCGTTTAATCTTCTTTAAATTTGATAAATATTTACTTCTGTGCAATTGTCACAGAGATGGGAATAACACTTAATTTTGCATTACCTCGGTCCTATGTTTCACTTCTTCGCTCCATCATCGTCTGTCGGTAACATTACAAGGCTTACAAAACGCAGGATCGGAAAGTTAAACCTAACGCACAATACGTGATTAGCTGAAATAAAAAGTAAACTTTTTAATTCTCTCTCTCTCTCTCTCTCTCTCTCTCTCTCTCTCTCTCTCTCTCTCTCTCTCTCTCTCTCTCTCTCTCTCTCTCTCTCTCTCTCTCTCTCTCTAATGCTATTAGGCATGTTCAGGTCCCTTTGGGAGTGGCTTGGGACAGAGAATAGGCATTTGATCTCGCCATCCATTTATCCTTTCCTTTCAGTTGTAAAGATTTTCCCTTGGATTTTTGTTCTTAAGTATTGTGTCCTCTAGATGTTATCACTTTCATTATCACTGGATGATTATGTGATCATTTTTAACCCTAAAAGGCAATATCACATATTTTTACCGATGATCACCCAAAGACAAAATCAAACCTACATTCACTTTCAGGTGATAAATAGATACCGAATAATTATTCATGATATTATATACATATGAAGTATAGGTATATAATATATACATATACATACATACATACATACATACATATATATATATATATATATATATATATATATATAGTATATATATAGTATAGCATATATATATCATATTATATATATATATATATATATATATATATATATATATATATATATATATATTTCGACTCGAATTTCCTCTTAAATTAACATGCGTAGTGACGTTCAACGTACTTTCAGATTAAAAGGGCTTTTTCATTGGCTTACAGATTATATTTTAATCTTGCATCGGAACTGTAATAATTAATAGAAGAATATGATATACTGTAATTAGGAAGTCTAAGAACCTTGTTTTCGCTATCTCTCTCTCTCTTTCTCTCTCTCTCTCTCTCTCTCTCTCTCTCTCTCTCTCTGAGAATATGCATGCAGGTATGCGTGTATGCTCTGCACAATGAAGTAGGCCCAACTAGATCTGTTATTCTGTCTACTTTGCTCTGCTGTTTGAAAGCGCGAGGCTGACGACGGTACAAAGTGCTTAGCTAGTATAGTAAGCAGATTCCAAACTGAATGTTTTTGAAAACGACGGAAGCCGTTAATCGGTTATTTTGAAAGCGATTAATAGCTTTTTCTTTTCATTGAATCCTTTTTTACCTTTGTTGACCTAAATATGTACTGGTAGTTAGTCAAATTTGCGTATGTTTATATAGTTATATAT
>NC_087206.1:86938154-86988154 GCF_015104395.2 Macrobrachium nipponense
TGATCTATAAGTGCAATCAAATAGCCCCTGATAAAGTCTGAAGAGGTTCCTGATATCTGCCTATCGCTTAGAACAGCAACAGGAAGAACCACTGGTGGGCAAGGATATATAAAGTGCCAATGTACTACTCAATGTACATCAGGACGATGCTGCCGCCTAAGAAAAAAAATTTAAATGCAACTCACACCGTCACCCGGGCAGATCATGCAAAAATTTCTGATTCGACTCAACTGAACCCTGAGATCTATTGACTTATTTCTCTTTTACTGATTTTGCATTAATTATGTTTGTGTTCATTCAAATAAATTGGAATTCTTTAAACTGCCTCTACATTAACCATGTTGCATTCTCTTGTAACCTCCCGTGGGTTGTCTGCAGGATTAATTGCCATTTCTACACTAAACCATAATATATGTTTAGATTAGGCAGTCCTATTCACATCGGGCAAAATTGAGCTGCATAATTTGAACAACAGGTATATTTGGCCTAATGTTAACAAATTGTAAACTTTATGCAAACTGCTTGCTTAATGTACACATTAGGCAATTTTCTGCCTAATGTTCACATTAGGCAATTATCCACATTATGCGTAACATATATATATATATATATATATATATATATATATATATATATATATATATATATATATATATATTTCGAGCTACAATGTCCTTTAATATCTAATTCGCTTACCTACTCGGCAATTTAATATATTTTCATATATGCTTAACCGAAGGGGAATTTTTTCTCGATAATAGGCTTGCCTGGACCAGGGCAAGCCTATTATCGAGAAAAAAATTCCCCTTCGGTTGGTTAAGCATATATGAAAATATATTAATTCCGAGGTAGAGCGAATTAGATATTAAAGGACATTGTAGCTCGAAATATGTATATGAATCACGGAAATGTGATATGACTTATATATATATATATATATATATATATATATATATATATATATATATATATATATATATATATATGGGTGTGTGTGTGTATAACTGAACGTGATGAATAAATATATAAATAAATATATATATATATATATATATATATATATATATATATATATATATATATATATATATATATATATGTATATATATATATAATGAGTGTGTGTGTGTGTGTGTTCAGAGAGAAAATGGCCGAACGTTTAAAACAGCTCTAATACCGTATATGTTCGATATGTGGTAAAAACGTTACGGTTGTGATATCTTTTTGTTTGTATTATTCTCTAGTTCACTTGTTGCTTGATATTGCAGAAGGATAAATTAGGAATAAATTAAGAAAAAGAGCGGAATTCATATTGAAAGAAGAGAGAGAGAGAGAGATAGATTACTCTGTGTAACGAAGGAAAGTTATATGAATCAGATGGTTGAATGTGTCCCTACTATAGTTCACGTGAAATATTCCTTAAATCCATATGTATGTACCCCGTAAGGGAGTAATGCCGTCAGTGCACCTCACGCGGTGCACTGTACGCATTACTTAAGGTTCTTGAAAGCATCCTTTCGGCCTCTACCTGCATCCCCCCTTCCAATCCTTTTACTGTACCTACCTCCATTATTATATATATATATATATATATATATATATATATATATATGTGTGTGTGTGTATATATATGATATATATATATATAATGTATATATTTATATATATGCAATATATATTTGTAATCCATGGTCCTGGAAGAGTTAAAAGGGAAAGGCTTTCCTTTCCCTTGCGATTACATAATCTTCTTTAAGGGATTTCGCCTCCATTCCGTATGTGGAATGAACAACCACATACCACAAATAACAGTAATATAAACATTGACCTGTGCTTTGCGGACATGAAAAATGGGAATACGGATGTATGACATTGAAAAGGAAGCATCGTATACGTAGGAAACATTATGTAATATTCTCTCCTATTTTATGATTGAAAGTCTTGAAACATGATTGCTTGCCGTGCCCTATATGTGTCTCACTTGTCTCCGGATTAATTAATTTTGATGTAGAGAACAATAAATTGAAATCCATCAAAGTAATTTGATACACATATCAGTCTCGTAACTCATCCAGATCGTACGATCTTCAGTCTCCGTAGAATTAATTTGTATTCAGAACCTGTATCGCATGTCAAATCAAGAATAATTTGGTTGACGTCGCCTAAGCATGCTCGTGTGCGAATTTAGAATTTCTAAAATGTTTAGTATATGTGTTTTCTAAACGGTTGCAATTTAGCTTAGAATAATATTATAATGTATATTCTAAAGAATTTCAGGAATGCCCTGTATATAATAAATTTAAAGAGTGACCTATAGGAAGAAAATTAAAAAAAATTACATGCAGAGAATGACTCATAAAGAGGTATTTGAATGCCCCAGAATATAAAAATGGCCTGTCAATTAAAACTTAAAGATTATTCAAAGGTGAAAATATTAAAGAATAACATACGGATGGACATTTTTTAAAACAACCTAAAAAAAAAAAAATGAACGGATCCAGTGATTAAAACGATTAGAAAGACCCAGCGAATGAAAACTTCAAAGAATCATTTAGAGATGGAGATTAAAAAAAACAAGTTACTTATGAGTATTTTCTTCAGGAAATCAAAGAGATAAGGATAACAGGTATCAATCAATTACTTTGATGCTCAGTATCGAGAAAACGCTGCCAATGAAGACTAACAAACTGACATTTGTCGTCGTTATCGTCATCAGTGATGAGACGACCTCATCGTTTGACTGTGAAGAACCAGCTCTTGGAAATTGGTCTTTATTAGTGTTATTGCTCATACCACCTACATCCTTCTGAGTGCATGTGTATTTTATTACAATCAGATTTATTGGAATACAATGACACATCCTCACAAAATGTAAAGGCTCTCTTGTTTTATGCAATGATAGCATTAACACGCGTTCTCTTATATAGGGTGTATGATTGTATGACCTGGATCAATTTTTATTTCGATATTTTATCTGTATGGGTACATATATTAATACATGAGTATCATCATTGCATTATTTCAGCCTTTAAAAGTCCTTCGTTGGCTGTAGGCCTTCCCCTGGTTCCTCCACAGATTTCTATCCTCCGCTGCTCTGTTCCACTGTCGTTTATGTTGGTCTGAGTCATCTCGCCAGCAGTTTTTTTTTTGTCTTCTTCGGTGTCTTGTGTATCCTCGGGGCGTCCAAAAGGTTGTTCGTGACGTCCATCTGTTGTCTGTCATCCTGGCATTGTGCCCCGCCCAGTTCCGCTTGAGCTTACTGATGTTTTCAAGGATACCCTTGACTTGAGTTTTTTGACGTATCCATTTAGCTGTTTTTCTATCCTTCCAAGTTAGATCTAGCTTAATTCTCTCATGTGCCCTCTGCATTGTCCTTCATTTAAGGGAAAGCTTTTTTTTTTATTAGATTCCAAGTTTCATCCTCATAGGTGACAGTGGGGAGGATACACTGATCATACACTTAACTTTTCAAGATGATGGGAATCTTCTTATTTTAAACACTGCCCTGGCTCTTCCAAACGCCTACCAACCGAGGGTTATTCTTCTTTTTATTTCGCTCTCTTGGAGGCGTCATGTAGAGAGATTCCTTGTCCAAGGTAGATGTAGCGGTCCACTTCCGCAATTTGTTGATTTCCAATTTCAAGTATGTCATCTGCATTTTCAGTTTATTTATTGCTCATGACTTTGGTCTTACGGGAGTTCATGTGGAGGCCTACTGCTACTGATTTGCTCGCTTCATTTAGCTCGGCGAGCATTTGTTGAAGCTCTTCTTAGGTGGGGGCAACGATAATGATGTCATCAGCAAATCTTAGGTGACTTGGGTATTCTCCATCTAGTCTTATTCCTTTTTCTTGCCAGTTGAGTTGTCGGAAAGCTCTCTCCAGGAAGGCAGTAAACAGGTTGGGTGAGCTTGTGTCACCTTGTTTGACTCCTCTCTTGGGTTGGAATGGTTCCGAGTCCTTGTGAAGGCGAATAAATGGTGTTGCGTGGTCATAGAAGCGTCGGAGGACATCGATGTAAACTGACTCAACTCCCTGTTCTTCCAGCGCTGACATGACCTCTTCCTCAGTTTCGACCGAGTCAAATGCTTTGGTGTAGTCTACAAGTGTTACTACTAGTGGGATTTTATATTCGTTTGTTTTCTCGATGATCTGGTTTACTGTTTGTAGATGGTCAATTGTGGTGTAGCCTCTTCTAAAGCCTGCTCGTTCTCTTGGCTAATTTTGATCAAGCTTACTTGCAAATCGATAAGTGATAACTCGTGACGATCTTATAAATAACATTAAGGAGGCTGATTAGTCGTTGGTTGTTCATGTCCATGGGTTCGCCTTTTTTTGTGGAGGAGAATGAGGATGGCTTTATTACACTCTTCTGGCGTTTTGCAGAAAAAGATAAAATTCCTCTTCATGTCAAGTATACTAAATTACTCAAAATTATAATAATGCAATGTCACGAGGATGCGTCGTGTACGAGTTTGTGTATAATGTAAACGAAAATAAATTCGTAAATCGTTCGTCCACGAACGGTGAATGCGTTTAAAGTCGCACTGTTACGCAACTGCAATTTTGAAGCACTGGTTTAAACTGCGTCCGTGCACCTCACGCGGTATACTGTAGGTAATACTTGAGGTTTTTTTTCCAGTGTCCCTTCGGCCCCAAGCAGCATCCCCTTTTCATTCCTTTCACTGTACCTCCGTTCATATTCGCTTTCCTCCGTCTTACTTAACAACCCTCTCCCAACAATTGTTTCATAGTGCAACTGCTAGGTTTTCCTCTCTATCTCTCTCTCTCTCTATATATATATATATAGATATATATATATATATATATATATATATATATATATATATATATATATATCATATATATATATAATATTTTATTCCATTCCATTCCATTCAACTGCTATAACCTGTACCGTTATCACTGGCCAGTCTGGTCCGATTTATTTCACGAATAATTAGGTTACGAGTGATGATCGGTGGCTGTCGTTATCCGTCATTTCCAATACGTCATTCTGCGACGCGACAGTTCGCAATCTAGATTTATTGCCTTCGTCGTCATTTTTGGCGAAGTGATTTTTCATATTGTTCATTGACGTGTGTATGGAGGTTTGATTGTAATTCTTGAATGAAAAGAGCGCCTCGGTGGCATGGATTCTCGGGCATTCCATTGAGGTGTGAGAAATGTGTATTTCTGGTGATAGAAGCTCACTCTCGACGTGGTTCGGAAGTCACGTAAAGCCGTTGGTCCCGTTGCTGAATAACCACTGGTTCCATGCAACGTAAAAACACCATACAAACTTGAATGAAAAGAGACTAGCTTTGCTTTCCTTAGAATCTTATACGTTTGTCATAAAAAATAAAAAAAAATAGAGGAAGGTGATCGGGAAATGGTTTAAAAATGGTAGCATTTACTACGTTTACCTACGTTTTTATTTATTTATTTACTTTATTATGAAACTGACCTTTTGCGTTCCCAGAACCGTTGCATAAAATTAAGGTTTTAAGCCGTATTTCATCAAACTTGCTAATGGGAACGGATTGAACAAAAAGTCCAATAAATTATTCATTAGGGGTTGTGCTAATTGGCCGGTAAAATTCCGAACTGCTAGGGCGTATACGAGATTTAGAATTAGACGCTGTTGGCATTACTTAAGCGTCCCTGCGTGACCTAGCTGCAACCCCTTTCATTCCTTTTACTGTACTTTCATTCATATATCTTTTCTTCTATTTTGCTAGCGACCCTCTCCTAACAATTGTTTTCCCCCCTGTTTCACATTTCAAACCTTTCTACTCGCGATTTCCCTTTCAGCTATGAATGACCTCATGGCCCCCAGCACTTTACCTTTGGCTTAAATTATGTATTCCATTACATTCCATCCCAACCCCCTTCCCCTACAGCGCACTACAATCCAACCCCCACCCCCCATCCTTTTCTTTATTTCGTAACTATGAATTTTTAATAATAAAATTCTCCATTTTTGTTAGTCGTTCGACGCTAACATATTCAGGTTCATTGCATTCGTATTTTTACTTTTAAGTTCTCAACTATATAATCACATTCTGAAGGTACTTTCATCTAATATTTATAATTGTTCGTTGAACAGTAAGCTATACGGTGACGTTAATTATGGAGGTCAACGTAAGCATGCTCACAGTCAGTAATCAATTTGAAATGTTGCTAGCCATCGCTTAACTTCTTCTACGTGATTGTCTGTACTATAATTGTTAATTGTGAACGAAAAGGTGGTATCGTTTGTTTTCTTCCTTCAAATTATATTACAAATAGAATTTTCAAGAAAACAGATGTCGTCAAAACGATACATTCGATTTTATTTCTTTTAAGTTTCCTCAAGTTCATTCTTTGCCATTTATTGCAGAAAAATATATACAATTTGAATATTCGAGGAAAATATCAAGTTACTCAGAAGTAAGAAAAGGTTCTTCCCTATTGATGGAAATTGTTCCACGAGAGAACACATCTGAATATTTGTATCACCTTAGATAATTTTTTTTTTTTATCTACTTCTACCTTCAAAGTAAACATTCTTGGATGTTTTATTTACATAATGTTTTTGTTTTGATTTTCGTTGATTTTCTATTTTTATAACGAGCCTCTCATTACATTTCTCAGGCCCGGGACCTTTAGTGTCAGTGCGTGCTACTCGCAAAGATATCACAATTATTCTGTCGAGACGCCCATGTTACCACTCCTCCAGATCACAAAGGTATGTAACGCCCTTAACTATGTTATTATTATTATTATTATTATTATTATTATTATTATTATTATTATTATTATTATTATTATTATTATTCAAAAGATGAGCCCAGAAGACAAAATGAAAGACAGAAAGAAGCGGTCAGTAATAAAAAAAGAAGATAATTTTACAAGTTAATGTTTAAGTAGATAAGAATAAGAATTAAGTGATTAAATACAAAGTGAATTGTTTCAGGGTAATAATGCACTGCAACTTCGCTTGAACTTCAGAATAGCCTCCATTAGACTTTTGTGTGCTTTAACGCTATTAAATGTAATGCTTTCAGAGCCAGACTTTATGTAGGGTCTTAGTGCTTTCTAGCGGTCTTGTAATGTTTCAATTTTATTCCTGCCTTTTCTTTTCTGTATTTATGTAATTTCTTCCCGTTTTTTTGGATACGCTTGTCAATACAGAACGTAGTGATAAACGTATCCAAAAACCTCGAAGAATTCGAGAGGTTAGAGGGCATTGTGGCTATTGCAATTAAATATGTATCTGGTAAAGATTAAGCAGTAGATTCTAATATATATATATATATATATATAATATATATATATATATATATATATATGTATATATATATATATATATATTTATATATATATATATATATATATATATATATTATATATATATGTTTCAGCCTAAAAGCATTAAAACGAATGCCCCCTTGGCTACAATGGTGAGGATGGGTCTATTCCGGCTCTGATAAATATGTCTGAATTCGGAAGGTAAATATATATATGAGAGGCAATAGACTTTTATCCTTCTCGTGGTCTGGTCCGCAACGTGACCTCGTTGTGATTATGGGACCCTGATTCTTTTCCCGCTACAGGGCCTCATAATAACTCTTGATTACTTGCACTTAGATCTAAGGCTTTGTCCCCGTAGGGGATGTGGTGCTGTCAGTGTACCTCGTTCGGTGCAATGTAGGCATTACTTGAGGCTATTTGCAGCGTCCCTTTGGCCCCTAGCTGCAACTACTTTCATTCCTTTTACTGTACCTCCGTTCATATACTCTCATAACAATTGTTTCATTGTGCAACTGCTTTGAGGTTTTCCTCCTGTTACACCTTTGCAACCTTTTAATGTCAATTTCCGTTTCAGCGCTGAATGTCCTTAGTTGCCCCAGTGTTTGGCGTTATACCAAAAGTCTATATAAATCAAATAAAAAAATCTAAGGCTTTGTAGTGACAAGTGTATCCAATAAGCGCAAAGAATCAGAGAAACTAAGAGTGCACTGTTTGGCCATTACAATTACACACACACACACACCTATATCTATCTTCTATCATATATATGTGTCCGTGTATTTTCATGTTTTACCAGATACATATGTATTTCAAAACTTATACCATAACTTAGGGATACTGTAAGAGAAGCCTTGTATAGCATGAAGGTGAATCCACCGGTCAGATATCTAAATCTGTATACAATATATTCGTCTATTCTTATCTGGAAGGAGATGGAAGCATAAATATTTACAAAGTTACTGTTACATAGCATGAATTTAATCGGTTGTAGAAAGTCTCCTACGATTTTCAAAACAGAAGCGGAGAGGGGATATTTAACAGGGCTGGTTAAAGGACGTGTGAAAGAAGTGGAAAGAAATTGGGAATATATATATATATATATATATATATATATATATATATATATATATATATATACAAGATTAGAAGTGAATGGTGTAATGTTTCTAGAGAGTTTGACACGCTCTTGATGAGCCTTCTGCGTAGATGTAGGAATTGTATGGAGTAGTGGAAAATTATAGAATGAATGTGGCACTGACTATTGCGTTGTGGCTAAATCAGGTGCCACAGTCCTTTTGTTCGAATTTATATATATATTATAACATATATAAAGTTAAATATATATAATTAGTTTATCTATAATCTGTAGACAGATTGCATATATGTATGCATGCATGTATATATATATATATATATATATATATATATATATTATATATATATATACATGCAAAAATATTATATGCAATCTCTCTCTGTATGTACACACACACACAAATAATATATATTATATATAATATATAAATATATATATATATATATACATATATATATATATATATATATATATATATATATATATATATATATATATATATATATATATGTATGATATATATATCGTGTCGTTGCATGCTTTTGAAACCTTGATAGCAATATAAACAAAAGAGAAATGCAAAAATAAAATCCCATCTATATTCGACTGAGCGTCACTTACCTCCGCTGCTTTACTTGATATGGGGCTTCATAATACATTTAGTATTTCATAATTATATGCTGCTGGAATAGAGAAAAAATGTATTTCTCTTGCAAAATGGTATGGTATAAAACGAATATGATTATGACTACAATTTATTTCATGGTGTTATTTTCTTTCAATCTTGCAGCTTATAGCAAAAACGATGCCATTATTTCACAAAAACAAATTTATTTTTCAGAATGATGGGAATACAGTTTTGATATTGAATAATTATTTACCGTACAATTATTCATGAAAATATATTATTCCAGCTTTTTAATTAAGCGAACTGATGGCCATTTTAGTATTTGAAATACAACGATAGATAAATAATGATGAAGACACAAACTGACGGAGAGGAATGTAAACTTGTAATACCAAAAAATCAGCTGAAGACAAGTTTCGAGATACGAAAAAAAAAAAGATGTCATCGGAATCCAACAGTTAGCCTTAGAAAGGCAGTTTCCCTTAAAATGAGGAGACTAATTAGTACCGGGCAATCTATTTGATTGCTCCTAAGCCGAAGACAAAAGAGAGAAAATAACAAAAGAAATGTAATTGGAGAAATATCTCCTGGAAAAAGGGGGGTTCATCCTAATGAGGATATAAATCGAGAGTAGGTTGGTGGGAGGAGGAGAGAAAGGTCTTTTAAATTAAATGGGCATTTTCATTACGATGAACTGTAAAGCAATTGATGAAGTCTCTCTCTCTCTCTCTCTCCTGTTTTCATATCCAGCTGGTAGGAATAGGAGAGAAAGTTCTTTTAATTGGACATTTACATTACGATGAATTGCAAAGCGATTGAGGAAGGCGTATCCTCCTTTCTCTCTCTCTCTCTCTCTCTCTCTCTCTCTCTCTCTCTCACTGAGCGACCTGGGGTCAACCCGAAACAAGATGTAAGGTCTGTAAAGGTCTCTCTCTTCTCTCTCTCCTCTCTCTCTTCTCTCCTCTCTCTCACACTGAGGGGACCTGGGGCAACCCGAACAAGAGTAAGGTCTGTAAGGTCTCTCTCTCTCTCTCTCTCTCTCTCTCTCTCTCTCTCTCTCTCTTTGGTTTGATTCGGGAGCTACTTTGCTTTATCATCGTCTGTCGGTAACAGTACAAGGTTTACAAAGCTCAGGATCAGAAAGTTCGAAGTAACTCAAAATTTGGGATTAGCTTAAGTAAAAGTAAACATTCTCTCTCTCTCTCTCTCTCTCTCTCTCTCTCTCTCTCTCTCTCTCTCTCTCTGTGGGTGTGATTCGAGAACCAGCCCCCCAAAACCCTCCAGGCTTGTTCTGTTAAATTCCGTCTAGACTCGGTTGGCCTAAGAAATGAATCGTTGACTTAGTGGTAAGTCGGTTGTAGTAGGTCAGATCCTGTATGGAGAAGAACAAGGGTAGCATTCTTGAGATTTATATATATATATATATATATATATATATATATATATATATACATATACATATATATACATATATATATGTGTATATATATATATATATATATATAATATATATATATATATATATATATATAGGGGATACAATGCACAATTATGTAAAATCCTACTGCAGTTTTATAAAATATGTATTTCTTGTACAGCAACTTATAGCTTTCGACCATTAGCTGTGGTCTTGAACAGCTGATGATCGAAAGCTATAAGTTGCTGTGCAAGAAATATATATTTTATAAAACTGCAGAAGGATTTTACATCATTGTGGATTGTATTCCCATTTACTTAGAGATACGACATAGTACCTAGCTCCTGCATATATGTATGTTTATATATATATGTCTGTATATATATATATATATATATATATATATATATATATATATATATATATATATATATATATATATCAAGTAGCAGATAATTTCAGAAAGAGTAATGCATATAATAACAATAAGAATGATAAGAGAAGAGAGAGTTGAACACTTCGTAGTCATGAGAGTCTGTGGAACATCGCAGTAATTCAAGTTTGCGTTTGATATTTGTTGTTCAGGAAATTAAGAAAGTTGTGATCCTCTAGAAAAAAGAAAAAAAGTCTCACCCGAATGCTTTGTTGGAAAGAAACGCATGCAGGTTATATAATCCTAAACTAACCTAATCTAGGGAGTCCTTTGCTACTGACGGCATTGTCATGTATGAAATTAGAATTTTATAAGTATGAGTTATATTGAGTAGTTTAGTCTATGTGATTTGAGTCCTATACCCCTAGTCATCCATTTATCTTTAATTAATCCCCGAAAAAGCCATTTTCGTCTGGTACTACGAATAATCCAAATAACCCCGCTTCTGAATGCTGTAAATGTGTAAAGCAGTGATAAAAAGTAAACGTTTATTGAGAGTGTCCAAACTATTATCTTTAGCGAGCATCAAGTTTTGGAAATGAATCGGTCAAAGAAATTTTGTCAGAAACTTCAGCATTTGAAATTAATCCAGTTATAAACTTTTGAAAAATGGTTATTTAATTGACACAATATATAATTGGCTCAGTGGTCTGGTAAAACTATTTTAATGACGGTAATATGAAGTAAATCAATTATGCCTATTGTCAGCCGTCAGGCAATCTAGTTTAGCAGGCGCGTATCAGACAATAATGCCCCCTTTCATTAGTCCTGGAGGTGGTTAATTACCCTTAAGTGCACTTCCCTGCGTAATACGATAAGACAATGACTGTACCAATAGTCGTTGATGATTTAATCGTCTCAATCAATTGTTTTTATCTTACAGCATGAATGAATTATGTTACACAAAGGAAATGAGATCAAAATGACTAATGTATCTCTCACCTTGTGATTTGACTAATATGTTTATATTTATATCTGTTTATTTATTAATTTGCTCATTTATCTTATTTTTTCACGATAATCTCGTCTTTTTCTGTTTCCTATTTTCTTCTGTAACTTTCTTCAAATGACGCTTATATCCTTTTGGATTGTTCCATATGAATTCGGGTTTATCTTCTGAATAATAATAATAATAATAATAATAATAATAATAATAATAATAATAATAATAATAATAATAATAATAATATTTCGTTCAACTATCTGACATAAAACTTTATATAGGGCCTCAAACAATATCATTATAAGTCAAAGACCTGTAACTAATAATGCCTTGAATGTTTTATTTCCTGACTTTTACTGATGCTCTTCCATTTATTTTCCATTTTCTTCTTTCCGTTTCCTCTTCCATTGCATCTTAGTATTCAGATGAGTGGAGACCTGCTTTGAATGGTACTAAACAGCATTGTACCTAAGCCTTAATTCTATATAGCTTTATTTACGGACGGTGGATCTTGCCCTATTTAGCACAAGAGTGACCTCTGACAGGGCGGTCAGATAATGATGGATAGCCCGGGTCGACTGCGTAGTGTTGTAAACATAGGACGATTAGCGCAATAATTGTAGACATATATAGAACAAATTTGGTTTCACTTATTGAATGCTACAGGTATTCTGAGGTAATCTTCATTACGGTTTACGTCATGTTTACCCAAGATATAATATGGTTTAAAACAATTGGAAGATAGCTGTTGATTACTTGAAGTTCATACCCTCGTCTATCGATAGAAAAATTACTTTTAGAGTTTCAAGATATGTGGCTGTATTTTTTAACAAAGTAACTGACGCTGCTAAATATTGTTACCGGTAGACAGCCAGTAGCATAAAACGAATACAAAACTGAAACTATTAACGCAAAGTCGAAGAAGGATGTCGAACGTTCTGTTGTATCGACGAGCCAGTACCCTTGCATATTATCATGGGTCGGTCCCATAAGTCCCTTTCCATCACTCCTCTGGGATCCCATCTCGACAATGGGGCGTAGACCTCGTAAATGAGTAAGGTCCTTGCCCACGGTAATGAGAGACGTTATTGGTTGCTATGATTCGTTGGAGGGCTCTCTCAGGACACCCTGGCTACGATATAAGCCCTCTTCGGACGCTTCAACTCAGATGCCATCAATCACAGCGAGCTGTGTAACTGTGAAAGGATTTTGCAACGTTGTTAATTTATCTTTTTCTTTTCTGATAACTGATCTCTTCTTTTTGTATTTCCTATTACCTTCTGTCACTTTTATTGAAATAAAACGATATATTCTTTGGAAGTCAATGGCCCGCTGTGGGCTTGTTCCATGTGAAAAGGGTTCACCTTCTGATTCATATTTATTACAGCACCATTCGACAGGGAAGGGTCTTTCCGATACACATGCAGAAGCTTTTATATATATATATATATATATATATATATATATATATATATATATATATATATATATATAATATGCAACTGCTAGTCACATTTTACCTGCAATAACCACAAAGCCGTCTGAACTTTTCAAATTCTTCACACTTTTTGGGGATACGCTTGTCGCTACAAAACCTGAGTTCCAAATGCAAGAATGTGAAGGGATTCTGACGTTCGTTACAGGATTCGAACCGACATCCGGAGAATCAGAACGAGGTCACGTTGCCGCCTAGGCTACGTGAAGCTTTGTCAAACAGAGAGATAACTTGGAAGATGGAGTTCATAGAAATACATTTTCCATATAGAAATAAATCCTCCAACGGGTTACTTCTTTAAAAGAAGACCAAGAATACTTTTTGTTGAGAAACTATGTATAGTATTCATCCAGTTAATAAAATTGTCCATTCTCTTCAAGAGATCACAAAAGACGCTCTAGGTAAGCGTTTCCTATGATTAAACAATTCCCTTGTTTTGTCTTACCAAAATAATTTTTACCATTTCACACCAGTGATTTTTTTAACACTAAAAGACTGCATTGTCTAAATATGTCTGACGAATTACAGTCAGTCTCGAAGGATCTCCATTGTGATCAATAATACCATAGTAACCGCTCACGTTTCTATGAAAGAAAAAAAAAAATGAATGTACTGTCGCTATTTACACCTGCAAGAATCACTTTCTTTTGCTTTCGTGTGAAATACTGCACCTTGCACGAATCGGGTAACCTCGAGATTGCACTCACTTTCAACAAATGGGAAAGTGGAGTAGTAGATTTTCTCGTAGAGCTCCTCTATTTCCGTGCTGCTATTTATAAAACAATTTTCTCCCGCTTCTGTTTTCTCGTGATTGCTTCTGGTTCTTGTTCCCAGAAGACCTATATATAATTGTCGTATGAGGATCAATGCTGATGCTGAAGGGCTGCGCGGGATATTGAAAGTGGCGAGTGCAATTCAGCATGACTTCAGATTCAAACAGATAATTCGCTATTCATGCGATTTTCTCTTGCTGACTTCCAATATTAAGGTTTCAGAATCTATTGAGGTATATATATATATATATATATATATATATATATATATATATATATACATATATATATATATATATATATATATATATATAATATATATATATATATATATATCTATATATATATATGTTATATATCAATATTTATAAATACACACAAATATAGATATACGTAGACACACACACATATTTATATATATATATATATATTGGCTACTGATCCACGAATCGATTAACAATAGGAACCGCATGCCTCAAAGTATTCCAGATAGACAAACAATCCAGTCTAGGTAAAAACGGGATATTATCCAAGTGGAAAATATTTCCCGCTAATAAGAAGCTTTGGTTTATGCAGTGTGTGTAGCCACGGTTTCCATGGTAACCTTAGGGGTTGCATCATCATTTCGCAATATACTTCATAAGCGAGGTTTATTTTACGTCCATATATGAGGATGGACGTAATTGGATATACACCTAACGGTGCTTTTGAGAGATCGTATTGTGTACAGTGGAGTTCCTGTAAACTGCGTAATGGTTTTCTGAGAATGAACGTGAAAAACCTCTCACTGAATGTATAATGTATCGTGCGTGCCCACGAGAGCAGATAATGAAGGCTTCGTTTCAACATAAACAAGACTCTTTCTCCGAATGATTGATCACGGCGGCAACTTATTATTTGTAAAAGACGTTCTTCATCTGAAAGTGAAAATCAGACCACAGGTCAAGCACTCGGACCCGGTGGTCTGTAATCGCCTATAAATCTTGAAGATAAAAGATGGGATACGATTACAGAAGAAAGCTGGCCAATTATCACAAGTGCACGCAAGTGGCAAATCTTATCTGATTTCTACCAGACATCAGCACTACACACCCCGAGCAGTTTCTGGGGAAGCTTTCCATCAAGAACGTTTAGTCTTGAGTTTGTTTATTTCTTTTAATATCTGGAAAGTTATTTGGGGCCTTCCCTGGTGTGTGTGCTATAAGTATTGAAGATTCGACCTGCTCCCATTTCCATTAGACTCCAGAAGGTGGTAACACTTGATTTTTTGTTTTACTTGATGTGTTCATTTTCCCGCAGATATAATTTGTTGGAATAGTTGTGTCAGAAGCTCCCCTGATCAAGGAAGGTTCAGAATTCTTTTCTTATTGGTGTTTACTCCATATGTTTTGATCGAATTTCCTGAACTGATAACTCACAAAGAACGGTTTTTTTTCTGTGCTTCTCATGCTTGCGCTTTGAACTTATTTCACCATTGCTTTTAGTTCTGTTCACTCGTTGTTCTACTATTCTTCCCAATTTTTTTTTTATCTATGATCCGTTATGATTTTTAAGGGAATATGATAAACAAACCCGGCTGGGTGTATCACAGCAGTGATCCCAAAAACAAACAAAAGTAAGAAGCCAACTGAGAACATGTTTCATATTTCTGTCGAGTAGCTTTGCCATTCTGTTACTAATGATGAAAAATATAAATCTTATAATTATTGCCGTCATCAGTTTACATGGATAATCTGTTATATCGAGATTTATGTGTTGAACTTGAAAAATCCTAGAATTTCAGATAAGGTTTTGGGAACGATCAAATGCAAATGATTCCCACTGCTATAGCTGCACGCGTACTCTGTCCTCCCTGTTTTGTAATACAAATGCAAAAGAACTTCTATTTACAGACATCACAATAGCATGTAATATCTTTTATATCCGAATATATCTGAGCGGAAAAAATGCCCATCTCCTTGCCTTTGAACCTTTGTTATACCCGAGATTCCAATTATCAGAGTACAATGGGTCTTTTTCCAAATAGTAATAGTACTTGAGAACCTGATATTCGAATTCCTTTCCTTACAGGCATATTCCCTCGACGTATATAATTTGAAAAGAGCCCCTAACTAGAGAAACCATTTATCCTTTGCCCGTTTTTATCAAGCGTACATTTCATGTCGAAGATGAATTGACATTCCCAAGTCGTTTTTTGTGACATTTTCTCCTTTCTAGTCTAAAAGTTTGAAATGCAGAAATCTGTTGCTATAATTTATTTTTATAGTTCATTATCAAAAGGCTGCTTATCAACCGAATATTTTCAAGTAGGCATAAATCTTTGTAATTATTTCCAGATACGAAAGTTCTCTGTTACAATTGGTGATGTGAATTGTTTATAATTATCCAATCATTGTTCAAAACTGTGGATCTATATTAAATTGCAAACTTTGTGGTGCTCTTTGACAGTCACACTTCTTTATCTGAATTAAATGAGACGGAAGCCCATTATAAGAATATTATTTTTTTGGTTTTATTTAAGCTCTCTCTATGCTCTTGTCAACCTCACAATCTTCTGTTTTTAGTCTATTATTCCGATAGATTAAGCAGGTTTTGTGCCATCATGATTTCCTGTTCCTGGAGAAACCTTACTCGACCTTGGGTCAAACACTTATGTTATCATTGTGCGAACAGATGAATTGTAACAGGCTTATGTCATGCACACATGATCCTTCTGATTATCTCACTCGATGACAAGTGCACTAACACATCCATTAGGACCGGAGACAAACTGACATGTTGTATGACAAGTTGTAGATAGGGCTCTCTGAAGACACACGTGTGGCTCTGCTCTGTGATATACCCACTCACTGAATGTCTTCTTGCCCGTAATTCTACTTCATCAGTCTGTACTTTCTGGCATATGATATAATTTATGATTTTGTAAGTGGATTTCACCTCGCATTTCTTTCGTTACCTGGCCCTTTTTATTTCACGATATTGCTCTACGCTGTGAAAAGTGCTTTCCAGTAAAATTTTACTGTATTGTATTCGTTATTGAACATTTCCACTTGTGCTAAGAGGAGGGAAAGATATTCAGTTATTAATTCAACTATTTGTTTTCCATTTTGTAGAAGCTTTCATATAGTTCTATGGTAACAGAAACATTATAAAGATGTTACAAAGAACGAAGTAATATTATTGTTCCTACCCATCGTTCAGATAAGGTTGGACGAGCTTGTAACGATCAGAACAATTGCAATGTGGGTAAGGAATAATATGATAATGTAAGCCGCGAAATGCGTTGACATCATTCATTGAATTGCTGTTCATTAACTCCCCCATGGTATGTCTATGGAGGTTATCATTTTTAGAACTTTACTGTTGCTCTTAGAATGAATAGAAAATTATAATATAAAGACTTTCATCAGCCATTTATGGGTCTTTTCCCCCTCCAAGGGATCCACTGCCATTCAATGGACTCTCCTCTGCCTTGGGTTTTATTACAACTGAACCTCAGACTGTTGACACTTCCCAGGACAAACGGACGGCACCAATGACTGTCATCATAGTGACCTGATATATATGTGATTGGAGTTGGCTTTAGTGTATGGGTTCATCCTCTATATTTAAGAGGATATTTCCTTCCCTAAGTGGTTCACATTCACAACCATCTATTGGTGCTTCTCTGCCTTGGGATACTGTGCATTATTATTATCGACAGTCATTGGCAATTTCTGAAGCAACAGTGGCGTGATAATGCCGATGACATTTACTGCAGTTACAAAGATCTAATTAACTGACCTGAATATGTATTCATGTGTATGTATACTAATATAAACAGTATTTGCATATATATATATATACATACATATATAGCATGTATATATATATATATATATATATATATATATATATACATACATGCGCACAAACACAAACTCACGGACACAATAACCAACCTGAGAGAGAAAGAGAGAGTAGTACGAGACGAGCCACTTTGTACCTCCTGAATTTTTGTAGATATGACACAGCTACAGCGATTTCATTTTAAAATTCCAAATATACCTCGATGCTTTATTTTGAGTGGGAATAAAAATAAGATAAAAAAAATCTTCACACGAGGTCAAAACAACAAAGGTGTTATGGATAACGGGGCCGTCTACCTGGTCTTACGAAAATTGAAAGTGTATATCTTCGTATACGAAAATTGAAAGTGTATATCTTCGTATAGGTACCATCCTGCAAACCGCCCCCCCACCCCCCCCCTCAACACCTACGCCTACAAGTGGGAATATATACAGGATTTTCCCCACGTCCTCCCGTAACTGTGCACGAGTGGAATAATTAATACCTAAAAGACAAGGGTTCTCGATCCAATTTCTTTGTTAACTGTCAAGCCAAGCCGCCTGAAACCCTTTATCTGGAAGGAGAGCTGAATAAAGTGTGGGTATAAATGCCTTCACTCAGAACGATATAGATTTTATGTCCTCTAAGGTATTAGGTAAGAACACGATTCGAATGTGTGCATATATATATCTATATATATATATATATATATATATATATATATATATAATATATATAGTATATCTACTATGTCTATATATATATGTATATATATATATATATATATATCATATATACTATATAGATAAATATAGATATATCTATATATATATATAGAATATATATTCTATTTATATAGTATGACTACTATATATCTATATATATCAGTATATTTATATATATAATAAATGTCTCTGTTATAATGTACATATATATTTGGATATACATATAAGTATATATATATAAAGATTAATTATCCTGATGTGATGGAAAAAATATTGTATAAAAAGAGGATAGACCTATAGATCTTGATTCATTTTGCTGCTATGAAACCTGGTATAAAATGGCACAAATAAAACCCCAAAAATATTCAAGATAAAGTGAAAGCAATTGAGTGGAGGAGGTTGATTATAAGAGCCATTAACTTCATTACAAGAAGCAAAGCGTTTAAAGGAACTTAACAAGTAAGGGCCCCCTGGCCAAAACGATCTTTCATAACTTTGGATGATCGGAATGCTGGGGGGAGAGTAAAATGGCCTTTGCTGATGTACAGTCCTGTTCAAGTTCAGGGTTGTCATCAGTTTATCATTTTCACTTCATTTCTCATTTTTCCATCTAGCCATACTTTCATTTCAGCGCTGAATGATCTTATAGGTCCCAGCGTTTGGGCTATGCCCTAAATTCCATAATCCTTAACAAGTAAGTTCTGGGGGTGGGGGGGTTTCTGATCTCACTGTGTTTCATTATCAGTTGTTCCTAACTAAAGATAAATATGAGACCTTATGTCACAAGCTGTTACAAAAACAATCCATAGTCAGTTTAAAGAATTATATGGAGGGAAACTAGAAGCCAAGAAGTAAGGAAATAGTCGAAATGGATGATAAAAAAAAGACACATCTTTTACATAAAAATTAGTAGATGTTCATAGCTCATCGTAACTGAAGATAAATCTTAGCCCTGACGATGATGGCACAAGCTATTAGAAAAATAATATGTGGAGAGAAGATGGAAGCCAGGGAAACCGTCATACTCGGAAAAAAAAACCTTTACAGAAATAAACCTTTTGTATGGAATAAAAATGGCGTATGCCAACACAAAAGGGAGTATGAGGTTTCTTCGTCTACCAATCATTGTTATTTCGTCCAAATGGGAAAATATTGTTGGCTTTTTACTCCCTTCGGGTAACAGCGTTTTATCTCCTGCTTTTTCTAATTGTATGAAAAAGACCTTTCTGTCGGAGGGCTGTGTTCGCTTATACACTTGCTTATACAGGTATACATGGTAAGGGTACCCAGATATGCGGTTATAATGGAAGACGCTGTATTGAAAGTTACCCATTTAATTCAATTTTTACCATTACACAGTGCATTTAGATAGACAGATTAGATAAATAGGCAGATGAATAATGATTTGGTCATATGTATATGCCTGGCTTTGCATGGATGCATATTCATAAACAGATACCCTTATATAAATATATACACTTGGCTTCCTAGGTGGAAGTGCCATCAGTGCACCTTATGCGGTACACTGTAGGCATTACTTGAGGTTCTTTGCAGCATCCCTTCGGCCCATAGCTGTAACCCCTTTCATTCCTTTAACTGTACCTCCGTTCATTTTCTCTTCCATCTTACATTGCACCTTCTCTTAACAATTGATTGATAGTGTAAATGGGAAGTTATCCTCCTGTTACACCTTTCAAACCTTTTTACTCTAAATTTCCGATTCAGCGCTGAGTGACCTTATAGGTCACAGCGTTCGGCCTTTGGCCTTAATTCCCTCCTCTGTTTTCTCTTGTGTACATAATAATTGCACAAAATCTTAGACCTTTTCACTATACGAAGAGTTCTAACTCAAGCCGAAACGGGAACGTTGAATTCATTTCCTTTTCTTTAACTGGGTCATCAAGAATGCTAAACTAGGCATTTTGTATGTTTGTACCGTCTCCGGTGAACTTGTTGGAAAGTACGAAGTTTCCCAAGAAACCATTTATTGCACACGTTCTTGGAATTAAACGATTTAGGAATCTTAACTGTTGCAAGATATAATCCATTTTGTACTTTGGTTTCGATGTTCTAGTATATACATACAAACACACACACATAATATATATGTGTGTGTGCATGTATGGGTAACTGTGAAGTATTTTCTGTTGAAGCAGAATTCTGTCTAATAGAAAGATCCCATAAAAACGCCAAAATACAGAAAGTAATGCTATATTACGAAGAACAAATGTCTCCCTCTTCGCGCGGGTAATGCATTACCTGCCTGAAGAGGGAGACAGGTGTTCTCCGGAATATAGCATGAACTTTTTTTACATGTTGGCGTTTTTATGGGCTCCTTGAATTGGATGGAATACGGTTTTAACAGAAAATACTTCACAGTCACACACACACACAAACACACACACACATATACATCTGTTCATACCTCTTTCAGTATCTAACCAAATTTCCTTTTTCAGCTTATGAAATGGCAGCGTGTGAAATCGAAAAGCGCATTTCCTATGTATGTCATTTTGATTCTAAGAAGTAAATAAAAGTAGAAGATAAATAAAAGTCAAAGGTAAATAAAAGTCTGAGATTTCCTTAGTATCGAGAACCATTTGCCTCGTTATCGCCCGGCAGATGTATACATTAACGCATAAATAAAGGTGGAGGAGGTTCATAAAGTCGTAAAGATGTCAAAACATTTACTTTCAGGTGACGAATATTACTCGATTCCTTTACCCACAGACCCTTGACTAAACTTAGAAAGATAACTGAGTATATAAGCAATCTATACGTACACTAGGCAAGGAAAGTTAAGATACAGTTTTTTAAATCTTCGGACATATATTGTTCAATAATGCCACACCTGGCCATTCTAGAAAGGGGGTGGAGCTTCAAAATCATAGCGTTTGTTGCTTTCTAGATTTCCATTAACTTTACACCATAAAGATTCTGTAGAGGTCCTATACCTATAATCATTTATACTTGAATGTAGAAACAGGATCTATATTATTCGTTAATGTTGGTTTGGTAACGCCAGTTCAGGGTAGAGTGAAACCTTATTTATAAGTAACGTTTGACACTAAACTGACGTAAAATTCATACGTAATTGAAGACGGATCTTAAACAATGAGAGAAAGTGTTTTAAAATTTGGGCAGTACTTGTGGAAATCGTGAGGAACATTACAGTAAAGAATGAAATACTATGACGATAGAGAGAGAGAGAGCGCGCAATCATAGGCCTATCGATAGTGATACTTAATTCATTATATTTACTTTGAGAGATTAAGTGATAATATTTTTTCAAATGTTTCAAAAGTGGGGAGAGAGAGAGAGAGAGAGAGAGAGAGAGAGAGAGAGAGCATAGGCCTATCCATAGAGATACTTAATTCATTATATTTACTTTGAGAGATTGAGTGATAATACTATTTCAAATGTGTTTTAAAAGTAGAGAGAGAGAGAGAGAGAGAGAGAGAGAGAGAGAGAGAGAGAGAGAGAGAGAGAGAGCAAAATCTGCTTCCGTGAAGCTTAGGCCTAGTTATAACTACTTAATTTCATTATATTTTCTTTGGGAGATTGAGTGATACTATATATTTTAAAGTATGTTTTTTAGTGGGAGGAGATTTTAGAGCGGAGAGAGAGAGAGAGAGAGAGACGAGAGAGAGAGAAGAGAGAGAGATGAGAGAGAGAGAGAGTTGAAAAGAAGTTGGTAAAAAGAAGTGGGAAATTTTAGACACAGGCTGCGGTCATTCTTGCTCTCTTGATATAGTCTGTACTTTTGAAAATCGGGTTTCATCCACAAATCATTCACGAAAAAAGCTGTGTTAAGTAAGAATATTTATTACCACAAATAACTCAATAGTTTTATATCGTGCAAAAAATGCTAATGTGTTGGGAGATCTTTCAGCCTCGCGGCAAAGAAATGCAGTCGTGTAGGGCTGTAGGCTACTACGAACAGCTTTGTAATGGGAGCATATAGCCAGAAAATCTTTGAGTGGACATACTACTTTAACCTTGATAAAGATTTATGTTTAAAGACAGTAGCTTTGTAAACAGCAACTACCATTCGATCCATGTCAACGTCAAAGTAATCAAAATGTGAAATCCGTTATGTAGTCAGTATCCAGTGAATGCGCTTTCCTGCTCGAAGTTCTAGGGCTCCTCCTCACATCATAGAAAACGCTCTTGCGGATGCAACTAGATTTGCTCAACCTACCATAGCCGTCGCAACATTGACTGCCATTGACGTCAGCTAACTTTAATCGCTTTGGAATACAAACATGAGTTTGTAGAAACTAAAATAATTGCATTCACCACTTACGATGATGCAATAATATCCACGTTCATGAGGGAAAACGAGTAAACAATCAGAAATTCACATTCTATCTACCAGATCTTTATGAACGAATCCATCTGAGAAATTCCAATTACTTCGGACATATATAGTTTTTTTAAGCATCTGAACGGTTTTGTTTTGCAGTTTTAACTTATAGATGTAATTTGCAGTGTATTTTCATATTCTAGAGTAGATTTAGCAATATGTCTTTTCAGTAAAATAAAAATGGGAAATTCGATGAACGAAAGGTAATGAAAACTGTATCTTCACTTTTCTTGTCGAGTGTACATATGCTTATCTCAATGGCGCACATATATGCTTAAGCACGTATACATACAAACACACACATAGAAGTTCCGCAGTTTTTGCGGTTGAATTAAGTTGAATTGCACTTTGCCGATAATTATCCAGAAGGGAAACGTGAGGTGTATCTCCTTGTGTTTGTTTGTCGTCAAACTCGGAAGGGAATCGGGTTTAACTTTGGAGGGATTTGGGTCAAACTTGCAAGGGATTCGGGTAAAACTTGGGAGGGATTTGGGTCAAACTTGCAAGGGATTCGGGTTAAACTTGGAAGGGATTAAGGTCAAACTTGTAATGGATTTGGGCGGGCAAATTGAAGGGTTATTAAGGTCAAACTTGATATGGCGATTAAGGCCACCAATCTCGGAATGGATTCTGGGTCAAAACTGGAAGGGATTAAGGTCAAATTGGAGGATTTAAAGGTTCAAACTTTGGAAGGGATTCGGTCAAACCTTGGAAGGCTTAAAGGTCAAACTTGGAATGGATTCAGGTCAAACTTTTAAGCGATTTAAGTCATACTTGGAAGTGATTAAGGTCAAACTTTGAATGGATTCGGGTCAAACTTTTAAGCGATTTGAGTCAAACTCGGAAGGGATTCGGGTCAGACTTGGAAGGGATTCGGTCCCAACTTGTGTGGGATTTGGGTCCAACTTGTGAGGGATTCGGGTCCAACTTGGAACGGATACAGGTCAAATTGGGAGGAATTTGAGTCCAATTTGTGAGGGATTCAAGTCAAACTTAAAATGGATTAAGGGCAAACATGGGAGAGATTCGGGTTAAAATTGGAAGGGATTCTTGTCAAACTTGGGAGGAATTCGGGTGAAATATGAAGAAGAGCAATAAATATTGAAGCAGCACTTTTATTTCAGATTCTTTGATAGGGTGCCTTCTATTTATTGACGCTGGACACCCCTCATGCAAATGGTGTTTCAAGGGCTGATTTTAAGCCATGGAATATGAAACTATGTTTTACGGAGAACGAAGTTATGGAACATATAATTGGTTTAGTATTAGTGATACTATAGGCCAGTTCTATCACAAGAACCTCTAGCAATTAATCCTGAGCAGTTAATTTACTGTGATAAGCTGGCGATGAAGCATAGAGATAAAAAAGTGTAATAAATATTTCTATAGCATGAAACATTATCTAGACATTTAAACTTTCGCTAAAATATTGCATGCGATATTTTACATTAATTTAATATTACATGCAGATAATGAACTTTCCTATAAACTTGCAGCATCGGTAATATTAATCTAATGATACGAAAATCATAATGTTGTATTAATGAGTTCACTGGATAACCTAGAAAGATGGTCGTCTCTATTGTTCCCTTGCATATATCTGGCCTCGCCTGAATTTTTTGTCTTTTACGAAACTGTCTCATCACCGTATATTCTTCAATAATGATGAAAATAATGATAATAATTCCATTTTTGTTATTTCAAAATCTAAATATTTATTCAAGCTACAATATATTGCTCAGTTACCGCAAGCGTTATTCGTAGCATTTTATTATTATTATGGGTCTATCAGAATTATCCTATTCGACCGGGTTGTATTGTGTGGGGGTTCCGGGATGCATCCTGCCTCCTTAGGAGTCATCTTTTTTCTTACCATATGCGTTGTTTCCAGGAGCACACTCTTCTGCATGAGTCCTGGAGCTACTTCAGCACCTAATTTTTCCAGATTCCTTTTCAGGGGTCTTGCGATCATGCCTATGTCCCTATGATTATGGGTACAATTTCGTTCCACTTATTACTGTATGGTAGCTGGTGTTTCTTGCACAGGCTACAGTGGAGGGTTTTTGCTACTGCATCATGCCTCTTTTTGTACTGGTTCCTTGTAAGCGCAGGACATTAGCTTGTTATGTGGTTTATGGTCTCGGTTTTCATATTGCACTTCCTACATAGGTGTGAGATGTTATTTCCATCTATCAATCTTTGGATATATCTCTGATTCTTAGGGCTTGATCTTGTGTCGCTTTTAGCATTCCTTCCGTTTCCTTATTGAGTTCTCCCCTCTGTAGCCATTGCCATGTTTCATCACTGGCCAATTCTTTAGTCTGTCTCATGTACTGTCCATGCATTGGTTTGTTGTGCCGTTCTTCCTTTCTGATTATTATTATGAATACTCTCAAGATGAACCCTGTTCTTATGGAACAAGCTCACAGGGGTCATTGACTTGAAATTCAAGCTTGCAAGGAATAGTATGCTGTTTATTCATTCGTTTGCCGTATATAAATAATACATTCTCATTACATGCCGTGATGACATCATTTTTCAAGTCGTTAGAGCATATCCACCCATGTTACATGTTATGCACAGTATAACCCGCAATCTTGGTTGTGTTATAACTATTGCATAACTATTGCACCATAGAAATACAGTGCTGGGAATAAGTACCTTTTTTTAAATTTTTTTGTCCTATTTTCCTGTTATAATTTCGTGACAAGGATTCTGAATAGATCACCATATACACTCTTCAAATTAAGACGTGCCTTTTATTTACCTTAAAAGCATCCTTTGTGGATTATCATATAAATGCTTATATTACTTGAGAAGATTTCACAGGCCATTGTCCTTTGCACAAATCTATTTTTAATTATTCCAGAATTTTTGGTTATCTGTGTAAGTATTGCTTTATCTGTTCATTTGCTTATCTCCTTCTTTAGAGAATCTCATTTTTTTTATTATTTAAAGATATTTATTTGTTTGTATATGTGTTTTACTTATTGTTAGCAGTTATTATGCTTATATTTGTATTTGTGCCTGTCACAAATAACTTCACCTATATATATATATATATATATATATATATATATATATATATATATATATGTGTGTGTGTGTGTGTGTGTGTGTGTGTGTGTGTATGTGTGTGTGTATATTTATTTAAGTGTGTGTGTTAATCAGTAAAATTGTCGTGCTTAGCAATTAAAGATTTTGTGAGCAACCTCTGAAATATCATCATCAATTTATTCGTATACTTAACCATCCCTGACATAGCATCTGAAATAGATAAAAAAATATTCTTGCAGAAAAAGTTGTGCGGACACCAAAGAGAGAGAGAGAGAGAGAGAGAGAGAGAGAGAGAGAGGGAGATGAGAGGAGAGAGAGAGAGAGAGAGGAGCTAAATTAAAATCACCGTGGTTCGATTTTTAGAGAACCCTCTTGCTTGCTTGTTCCAATCGTCGGAGGTACGTAGTGCTTCTAGCTTTGATTTGTCTTTCCCATTGTTTTGTTTGTTTTCTCCTGTTTTCCAGTAGTGTATTGAAAAAATACTGCCCCGTTCCTTTTTCCAATCATTTGATTTTTTACTTCAGGTGAAAAATAACATTGGGACACCAACTGGGTTTTATAGGTTACATAGATAGAAACGTATATATATATATATATATATATATATATATATATATATATATATATATATATATATATACATATATACATAGTATATTATTGTATAATCATATATATATATATATATAATAATATGTAAATTTGTGTAAATTATATATTATATATCATATATTAATAATATATAATGATATATTGTATATACGAATACTATATATATATATATATATATATATATATATATATCTATATATATAATATAGTCTACACACACATATATATTCTATATATTATATTGTATATACGAATATATATATATATATATATATATATATATATATATATATATATATATATATATATATTTGTATGTGTGTGTGTATGTATGTTAAAATTCATAAATCTATAAATCTGACATCGGGAATTTAAAAGGAATCTGTTATGCAGTTCGAAATTCAATATTCTGTGCTTGGAGTTATCCTGCTCAGATTGAATTCATTTATTATATTATAATGATCAGACTGCTATACCATACATAAGTCAATATACTTTATATAATGAAAAAACTGTTCAAATGTGTATTTGTTCTTACTAAGAATACAGGGTGACACGGGCAGAATATTCGAACAGAAGCACAACCTTTATATAAAGATTATTTGCTTATTTTTTAACAACTGTATATTTCCTATTCCAAAAGAGGTATTCGATATTGTTATTTATGTATATATACAATTCAACCATGTTATCTGACGGTGGAAATGCTTTGCAAGACTAATCTTTCTTTCTTAAGAGCTAGACGCTTCCGGAGACTATAAATATATCTTTTTCGAGATCCAGGAGCGAAAGAATTGCAAATCCTTCACGCTCAAACTCTGATGTAAATATTTAGATGGGATTTTTAAATTGTTAGAAAGGGGCGGAATGATTTATCTACCTGCAATACATCTCACCTTATCTCCTGTTTCTTTTTGCCGTGTTATTTTTATCTTATTCCTTTTGTACGCTCTCCATCCTGTGCCCCAGCCCGGTTGTAGCATAATCAAAATGTAAACATTTAGGCATTCTTCTGTTTTAGGTTCAAGCTTATAATATTCTAATGACGATGGTATTTTGTCATTAGATCTTCCTTCCATCATATATTATTTCCCACAGGTTTTTCATTTTATGATCTTATTCAGTCTAAGATGATGCAACCCATTACTACCCTCCTTGTACTTTACTCAAGGTTTCATCTATTTGTTTGTTAATTTGTTAATATGATTATTCTTTTCTAATGACTATCTCTTCTGTTCGTATATCCTATTACTTTCTGTACTGCTTCTAAATGAACGCCATAATATTCTTTGGAAGCTTGAATTTCAAGTCAGTGATCCCTTGCTCCATATGAATTATGCTCATCTTCTGAAGACTTTCTTCTTTGTCAGGTCTCATAGTTTAAGGCAAAGGTGACGGCATGTTTAAGGTAAGTAACGTGAAAATGTCTTTTATAATTGGTAGTAAGCGTGTTATTCCACAACTGACTAAATCTTATGATGACGTTGGTATACTTTTGTCTAGATTTAACTGTTGTTTGCAGTGATGGCATTTATAAGGAATATTTTCCAGGCTTAATATATATATATATATATATATATATATATATATATAGATATATATATATAATGTATATTCATATATATATATATATATATATATATATATATATATATATATATATATATATATATAGTATGTATGTATGTATGGTTAGTTACGGGAAAATCACCTTTTATTATATTTGATATTAAGCATGCTATTCCACAACTAAGACTCCGGGTGTGAAGTTGGTATCATTTTGTCTGGATTTAACTGTTGTTTGCAGTGAACAATTTATGAAGATACAGTGTTCGTTGTCTATATAGATATTAAATTATTATTAATGGTAATTTTGTAAAAAGAGCTGCAACTGTTTTTGGTTTCCTTTGCGTGTTAACGAACGTGTCCCAGTTTCCTTTGGCGTTTCTGAGGGAAAGTGGACCGAAGTCGGAATTGTCTAATATATAAATTGTCAATATATGGTGTTTTAGTGGATTAATGACTTATATGTTGATGGCAATACCTGAAGATGCTTAAAATTTTCTATTAATTTTTGGCAAGGTATGATTAAGATACTTTATCCTTAAGATTAACACTAAAAAAAATTGGTAATTTCGTCGCGAGTAATTTTTCAATAAGAAGTAGGTTTGTCACACAGAATGATACATTCATTTATAATATATATATATATACATATATATATATATATATATATATATTATATATATATATATATATATATATATATGACTATACATCAAGCTACAAATGTCCTTTAATATCTAATTCACTCTACCTCGGAATTAATATATTTTCATATATGATTAACCGAAGGTGAATTTTTTAGGCGATAAGAGAATTGTTGGCTCCCGGGCGCGAAGCCTTGAAACCAAACAAATCCAGGACGATAGTGAAGCTTTTACTCACACCACCACCGCAAGAGGCTATAAGTTTATGCTGTCTCTCACGGTAATGTGATATGACTCATATAATGACTACGTGCTGTCAAAAGCACTACAACGGTACCGAGGTCGAGGTGGGTTGATGCTGTCTCCAAAACAACGAATACCTGAGCGCTACAGGCATTTGAGGGTGAGAGACGGCATAAACTTATAGCCTCTTGCGGTGGTGGTGTGGGTAAAAGCTTCACTGTCGTCCTACATTTGTTTGGTTTCGAGGGTTCGCACCCGGGAGCCGACAATTCTCTTATCGCCTTAAAAAAAAAATCCCCTTTGGTTAAGCATATATGAAAATATATTAATTCCGAGGTAGAGTGAAGTAGACACTAAAGGACATTTGTAGCTCGATGTATGTATTTGAATCACGGTAATGTGATATGACTCATATGTAATATATATATGCAACACCTTTTTTGTACGTGATTTAAAATCAAATATATAATGTATATATATATATATATATATATATATATATATATATATATATATATATATATATATATATATATATATATATTATATATATTATAAATATATCTACTGGTCATTTTTATCAGATACATATGTAATTATTATGGCCACAATGCCCTCTTAACTTCTCAAATTCTTTGCTCATTTTTGGATACGCTTGTCACTACAAAGCCTTGAGATCCAACTTCAAAGAAATATGAAGAAATCATGATGTCCGGTAGCTGGAAACGAACCCGCGATACCATAATCACGACGAGGTCACCTTGCCGACCTGACCACGAGAAGGTTAAAAGTCTATTCCCTCTCCTTCATACATATACCAGTATGTAGAGCTGGAATAGACTTATCCTCACCTTCGTAGTCAAGTTGGCAATCGTTTTTATTATTTTTTAGGCTGAAAAATATATGTATAATCTATTGGTCATTTTTACCAGATGCATATTCAGTTGTAATAACCATAGCAACAGGGTTATATATGTACGAGAGTGAATAGACTTTTATCCTTATCGTGGTCGTGTCGGCAAGGTGACCTCGTCGTGATTATGGTATTGCGGGTCCATTTCCGGCTGCCGGACATCATGATTTCTTCATATTTCTTTGTAATTGGATCTCAAGGTTTTGTAGTGACATACGTATCCAAAAAAGAGCAAAGAATTTGAGAATTAAGAGGGAATAGTGCCCATTGTGATGTAGATATATATATATATATATATATATATATATATATATAGATATATTATATTATATATATATATTATATTATATTATAGTATATATATATATATATATATATATATATATATATATATAATATATGATAACTGTTTCGTGTTCTTTCAACACACTGCACCCAGAAAATATGTTGAAAGGACACGAAAGAGTTCGGTACGTATTTCTTTTATTACATTCCTGTGGCCTCTGCTAGACTTATTGTACTATGCTCTCTCTCTCGTCTCTCTCTCTCTCTCTCTCTTTATATATATATATATATATATTATATATATATATATATCATACATACATACATACATACATACATTACATACATACATACATACATACATACATACACACACACCAAAACAATCAATAATTCCGAGAACCGATTATAAATGATTATCGTCCTTGCTTTGTTCGTACCACTGCCTATTCATTTTCTTCACTGCCCCGTTGGGCAATCCTCCGCATCTGCAACGAGTCTATGTTTGCTTCCAAGAATTGCCTTCGGACAAAGCTGGCTATTTCTAAGAGGGGAAAAAATACGAGGAAAAATTATATCAATATGTCTATGTGCTCTTTCTAGGGGAATTGCGAGAGACAGGGCGCGTTTTCAGTGCAATATCTATATTGGCGATTTGTTATGCTTTATATTTAAAGTGCATGTAAAAGTAGTTTGAGTATTACTGACGTATCTAGATATGCATGAACCTCTTTTTCGTATTTTCGTATCAAGCCGTAATTACAGCAACAGAAATCAGAAAATGACTGGTACTTAGTTTTATGGTAGCCAAGACATTTTTTAAGAAACTTCAAAGAATTGTCTCACGTGATATATGGGAAGTTTTCCTTCATTGTGTATAACGTGAAAAATCAATTTATAATGTTATCCTTACTGGTGCGAGAGAGCCTACTTATGTAAGTGGGTTGCAAAAAATACTGGAAAATGACAGGTGTTGGTTTTTCAAAAAGGTTTACTGATGTTTCAATTTAGGCCAACGGGTGGATCAAAATAGCTTCCGAATTCAATGTAGAATTGATACCAGGATTACTCACTTCAGTTTTGTCACACTCTTCATCTACCCTTCCTTCTTTTCTCATGGCTGAGTTCTCAGCATTTATTTGACAAAAAGGGATGCATTTTTCTGTGATAAAACTGATAAGCTATATACAGGTAAAGGCTTCGTTAATAAATTGACTCATTCTAATATATTTGGTATTATGTTTTATAGGAGGCATTCAAGATTTCTTGTTTCCAACCTATCTGTTCCAGCAATCTCGATTTTTTCAACACATTTGTTCTTTTGGCTAAAATTTCAATCAGTAATTTAAATGACTATGTATTTCAATACATTCATCACTGTTTAAATCCAGCAGAAGCCATAATTCATTTCATAAAAAGATCTATTAATTAGGCAGTTGAAATATTTATAAAAAACCGCAATAAATAGTATTCCTCAAAGACGTGATATTTTATACATACATAAGTTGCATTCATGAACACCAATAAGAATTACGCATGAGCTCATCTATTAAAAAAAAAACCGTTTATCCCACCTGATTTTCATAATACGATTTCTTTCTCTAATGACATGTGGGTAATTAGAAAGAGCTTCGAAGCTTAACATATCTTGAAAGGCCATATCCCTCAGATTATAGAATGCAAATGCAATCTAATTAGATTTCTTTCTGCTACGCTAGATTTCAAATTCACCATGGAGCTGGAATTTGTCTGACAGTTTTTCCAAGGCTCGTGAATGGTAGAATCCTGAAGGTTTCTGGAAAAATTCTCGTTCCTTTTGCGTTTTTTTTTAAAAAGTATTAGGAATCTTATTCCTTCTATAATTCTTTGTTTTTTGTTTTTTTTCTAGAAAATTGTTAAATTGCATTTTTAGTCTCACCTCAATCCCTCTAAAGCATAGTTTCGATAACCGAATAGTGAACTAAAGCTAGTTTTTTTCATGCGTTTTTTGCTGATTTTTTCTATTTATCTATATATATTAATTAAAAACAGGACGCATTTTATTAAAATTTTCCAACCATTAGTCTTCATGAATCTAATGTAAGGTTCATAAGTACATCTTTTTAGTATTTCAATATCTCCACTGTGTTTCATTCATTTGTTTTAATATCTTAAAGTCCCATTTATCAAGGTTTATTTATTTATTATTTATTTATTCATTTACTTAGATAACCGGACCACACATGCCCTTGAACTCTCCCCTTCCGTCCCAAAGTTGCCACAAATTCACTGCGCGATAATCTTCTTTCGAGCTAAATGATTTGATTCCATTGAAATTAAAACTGCCCATCCATTAGGGATTGAGCGCTGGTCTAGTCAGGCAGGAGTAAGAAGGCTCCATCAATCACGCAAAGAGTTTAACTTACCTTAAATTGAGCGAAGTTGGCGTCAGCCCAAAAAACAGCAAACACCTGAAAGAGAAGACGTCAATTTTTATTTTTAAAAAAATCTCATGTAGCACCCCATATCTCTCTCTCTCTCTCTCTCTCTCTCTCTCTCTCTCTCTCTCTCTCTCTCTCTCTCTCTCTCTCAAGAATATTCATGGGTCTTTGTCCAATATCTTCTCTTCCTCTCCAAGTTCCACACAACTTCGGTGACAACACACGATTGCCATTAAACTCTTAATGAGAAAGCTCATGCATCGTGAAGGTATCACAGAATAACTTACTGTATTACTCCATCTCTTTTTTTTTTTTAATTCGATAACGTATTGCTAAGAAGTGTAAAAAGTGTACTCAGAAAATGCGTCATGAACAGTATTGAGCAAATATAACAAACAATGAGAATCTAATTAGACACACACACACCCACACCCACCCAACACACACACACACACACACACACATATATATATATATACATATATATATATATACTATATATATATATATATATATATACATATACATAGTGTTACAAAGTTACTATTGTAGATTCACATCAACCGTGCATCCGATGTCTAGGCCAGTCCCTTACGACGCTCCTGATTGGCTGTTGATTAGCCAATCACAGGGCTGGAAACTCATTCTCTCTCGAGAGTTCACACAGGCAGGATGTATGTTCCACTTGTCTTTAGAGATACGTCTTTCAAAAGTATCCTTGAGGAGAGGTAGAACTTACATCCTGCCTGTGTGAACTATCAAGAGAGACTGAGAGTTTCCAGCCCTGTGATTGGCTTATCAACAGCCAATCAGGAGCGTCGTAAGGGACTTGTCTAAACATCAAATGCACGGTTGATGTGAATCTACTATAGCCGATATGTATGTATTCGCCGATGACGTAACAGTTCCAGAATGTTTCTTGAAATGGATTATTATAGTAATTTTTTTTTTCTAAAGAAGACAGGAGATAATAAGAATTACAAGGTTTTCAGATTACTTACTATACTTGACAGATGCATAGAAGGCACGTGAATCAGAAAGTGAGATAGGAAACGGTCCTGTTAACAACCTCCCCATGACCTTGATAAGCTGTTTGTAACGGCTATAAAAGTCCCATGAATAATATTACCTCCCACGGGATCAAGACCTTGGGATGTAAATCGATTCTTTTGAGATTGTGAGGAGCTCTTGTTATTTTATTATGTTTGTTGTGCCTAAACTAGAGATAAAGTGATATAAAAATACGTAATGCGGTGTTATGTCAGAAATTATAATTTTTTTATCTTTCCCAAGTTCGGATAAATAAGGTGGGTTTTCAGTTCCTCGTTTGACGAGTGGTTTACGTGCCCGTCAACCGATTCGGTAGTCCCGAGTTCGATTCCCCGCTCTGCCAGCGTGGAGTCAGAGAAATGTGTTTCTGGTGATTAGAAATAAATTTCTCGATATATAATGTGGTTCGGATCTCACAATAAGCTGTAAGTCTTGTTGCCGTAAAAATATCTAATCCTTCGTGGTCTGGTTAAACTAAGATTTATTTATTTATTTATTTAGTTTAATCACGAAGGACGTCCCTTCATTAAACATCTGCCAAAAAGAAATTACGAGATGAGCTATTCAGTGAGAGTTAGAAACACTGGGGAAGGCTCATCAACAACAGCGACCCCGACAGGGGATTAAGCTGAGAAGAAGGAGAAGCAGTAAATATGAAAAACGAAATCGTTACACCCTGACATGAAAATATCAGTGTCAAAAAAAAAAAAATGTATGGCAGTTTTCATTTCAAAGCTGTGCCATCGAAAATATTAACCTAAATAGGCCGTCTTAAACACAAGCAACATTTTATTAAAAATTCACCATTCAGTCCCAAACACGAACTGAGCTTTAAAAATGTATTCCCCAACAGATGTTCATAATATCATCTGGCCGGCTGCTGACTGACTGGTAATTAAAAAGCGCCGTCAAGCTTAATACTCTTTGAGGGAGGCAGTTCGTTAGATTATGGGACGCTAATCCAAATGAATTTCATTTTTCGGGGTTTCGGAATTTTGCTCCGGGGGGTTTGGGGGTGGGGGGGGGGTGGGGGGGGGGGGGGGGGGGGGGCGCCTGTCCTTGCTGTCTCTGGTAGTCGGGGTTCACGTGTTGTTCCGCCAGGACGTATGGACTCAATCCCCCGTAAGGGGTTAGTGCCGTCAATGCACCTCACTGGGTGCACTGTAGTTATTACTAGTAAAGATTCTTTGTAGCGTCCCTTCGACCTCTGGCTGCAAGCCCTTTAGTTCCTTTTGCTGTACCTCCACTCATATTATCTTTCTTCCATCTTGCTATGCATCCTCTCCTAACAATTATTTCATAGCGCAGCTGCGAGTTTTTCTTCCTGTTACACCTTTCACATCTACCTACTAGCGCCTCAGTGGCGTGGTCGGTATGGTGTTGGCCTGCCACCTCGTTGGCCGCGAGTTCGATTCTCGGGCATTCCATTGAGGGGTTAGAGATGTGTATTTCTGGTTACAGAGGTTCACTCTCGACGTGATTCGTTGGTCACTTTGCTGAATAACCACTGGTTCAATGCAACGTAAAAACACCATACAAACACACAAACACCTACCTACTATCATTTTTCTTTCCAGGGCTGAATGACCTCATAGGTCCCAGTGCTCGGCCTCTGGCCTAAATGTAATTCCATTCCATTCCTATGGACTCACTCGTTTAACTTCTTACTTTCGTCTTGCAACTAACCAGATGGTGGTCTTCCGAGTTTTGTGTCGGTAGTATCACTAGATAGAATCTGCGCTACCCCTTTCAATAGTTATACCTTCCTCATTAAATAATAACCGTATTTTGATAATTTAGTCACATTCTTGTCTCTATTTATTAATTTGTACATTTAATTTTTTCTTTTTTAATAAGTGATCTCTTCCTCCTGTATTTCCCATTACCTTCTGTTGCTACTTTTAATGAGCATTAAATTCTTTGGAAGTTTGAATTTCAAGTTAATGACCTATGGGTTGTTCCTTATGAATAGGGTTTATATGCTGAATAATAATAATAATAATAATAATAATAATAATAATAATAATAATAATAATAATAATAATAATAATAATAATTTCTAATTGCTCTTGGTATCATTGAATCAATCAGTGCAACCTTTTTTAAATCTTTTGGGTCCACGTAAAATCGGTAAGTCCTACTTTCTATTCATATAATTTTAGTTTCAAAACGTAATTCTGACATAATTGACATCTAACTTAATGACTGTTTACATTAACAAGCATCAGCATTCCTGCTTGTCTTTATCTCCGCCCTGTGCTTTGTTACTCTTATCATATTATCTCTCGTCCTCAATCTCTTTTTATCCCCATTCCATCCAGAGCTCCCCTGCAAATATTCGGTCCTTTTACTTTTAGACCACATTGTCCTTTAGCAGGTAGTTTCACGGTTGACAGACGACTATTTAATATCCTGGAGGATTTGGAAGGGAATCCGGCGTGATTTCATTAACGTGCAAATTACCCACTCCTTTTTCCCTCGTAGGATGCTTAAAACTCATCACGTTTAGAAACCAGAAAAAAAACAAAAAAAAAAAGTCTGGACGCTGGGGGGCGGTGGCGGGGGCGGACAAAAAGACCCAAAACGTATGCTATTTCATGATTTAATAAGGCGTTTTCTACTGAAGTTAATCGTTTGCACTTCGTATTGAATAGAACCTATTATAACAAGGTTAATCAGAATGGCTATATATATATATATATATATATATATATATATATATATATATATATATATATATATATATATATATATATATATATAAAATATATAAACACACACACATATATATATTGTAAGGGTATTAAGCACCTCTTGTATTGTTTTCTTGTCTCGGACGATCGAAACGGTTGTTTCAGGTTGTTTCCCAGTGAGGGCCGTTTCACCTCTTGTTTATTGGTAGAAGAGGTGGAGGTAAGGTAACGTCCGACAGACCGAGTCTGACTGCTTTAGTCAGTAAGGTACAGAGACCTGAGCAGGTTATAAGCAGCATTGGGGGTTCTATGCAGTCCCGTTTGGAGTCCGTAATGGATATTTGGTTATGACTCGGGATCTGCATGGTTAAGGACAAGCATCAAGATGTTCGGCAGAGCCAGTTTTGTCAGGGTTAGCAGATTCGTCTGTGTTCTGTTGAGGACCACGGCTTCAGAGTTGCAGCTTCGTCTGTGTTCTCCTGAAGGGCAGCTTCGTCTGTGTTGTGTGTACAGCTTCGGCTGGATAAATTTCTTCAGGAGGTATTCTTAGTGGGTTCGCGTGTGTTATCTCTGCAAGTTGGCATGGTTTCCCGGGTGTGCAGTCCTGCAGCATTTACTGTAGAAGGCTTTTGTGCCTTAAGGTTTCTCCAGGGTTTCAATGTTAAGGTGTAAAGTAATCGGGAAGTGGATACTGTGTTTTTGTGGCGTAATTTGTTAACCCGGCTTGTGATTTTTATGGTCCATTATTGTTAATTTGTTTTTTTAATTGTAACTGTTTGTTGTCTTATTAATATTTGCTAACTGCTCGTACTAAGGTTACTGTATTAATTGTAATGGCATTTTACAGATCCTTTTATGTAAATTTTTTCACCCTGCTTGCATGGAATGTTTATTTTTGTTTTTTTTGATGTACTGACTCATTCATTGTTTGTTAAAGATTGTTATACTGATTGTTCGATATTTGCCTTTTTGATATTTGCCTTTTTTGATATTTGCCTTATCTGATAACTTTCAGATTAAATTTGTGGTTATTTTTGCTTAATGGTTTTTGCTTTGCCACTGATACCTTTATGTAAATATTTAATTCAAACTATTGTGAATTTTATACATAATAAATTAGTCTTAAGGTCTCTGTTTTGTATTACTTGGTTTCGTCCTCCTTTGACTGTCTCGATTGCTGCCAGATTTTAAGTACCGATACATTTTTCATTTTTTTCATTTTTTAAAGAACCTGATTAACCCAACAGTGGTTCATAAGTATATATATATATATATATATATAGATATATATATATATATATATATATATATATGCACTATTGAAAGCCCTCTTGTAGGGAAAAGTGTTGTTTGCTGAAATCAAAAGCGTAGGCGATATAATCACAGAATTGAAGTTTAATATCAGTCGATAGTAATAACTATACAAAATTATAAGAATAAAATTGTGTAAACATTTTTCTTATTAGGAGGAATTTCTAATTTATTGTCTCTTCTAGACAGAACAGTGAGAGAGAGAGAGAGACCTTAATATCATCCTTTCATCTATAAAACTCTTAAAATAACAATTTTATTTTTTAAATGGAGGTAAATATAGAAATGAGGTATGAGCAGTGACGTATGAAACATATACTCAACCTGAGAATAATGAGTAACATAACTTTATCCGTGACCATGAAAAGTACTTATATCATCCAAGTATTATTCCCAAATTCTTTGAAGATTTAGTTCAGCCGTATGATCTGAACTCCTTAGAGTTTTTATTTTTATGAAAATATAATCTAAGATTTTTTTATATCCCCCCCTAAGATTTTTTTATATCCCCCCCCCAGAGAGAGAGAGAGACGACCGAGAGATTTGAGATGAGAGGAGAGATAGAGAGTGGAGAGAGAGAGAGAGAGAGAGAGAGAGAGAGAGATAATGATTATTTTTTTCCTTGTCTGCCTTTTTATTATTAATAGTATTTTATTATCATAAAAATAATTATTCGAATACTGTCATAGTTTGGTTTTAAAATTAGTTGGGAATTATTCTCTGTGTTATATACATATTCGGCTGAAAATGCTTCTCAACATTCAAATTTGTTTTAATTTAACATTCCAAATTTATCTGAACACCTACAGTGTTCTTATATGTCCCAAATACGGATATCTTGTGGAGACACCAAGGATCTATTCGTATCAAGATTAAAATCTGTCGTTAAACTCATACCAGAAGAATTTTTTCTTATTTTCTTAAGAGCTAGCAAAGGTCCTCCCGGTTAGTGGAAATCCTTTCGAACTCATTGTATGTTTGGTGTGTATGTGTGTGTGTGTTCTTGTGTGTGTGTTGGTGTGTGGTTGTTTGTGAGTGTGCTTAGGATGTCATTATTCGTGTAGCATCGTTATAGGTGTATCTATTCATAAGATACTCTTACACGCTCATTTTCCGAGTTGTAGAGTAATTAATGCGTTGGAAAAGGTAATATATATTGCTGAGGTCGGTCTGCATCTTAATCTCCACAACCTCTCTCTCTCTCTCTCTCTCTCTCTCTCTCTCTCTCGTCTCATCTGCTGCTCTCTCCTCTCTCGACAATTGCGACAGTGCTCCTGACACCAACGTCTCTCTCTCTCTCTCAATTACGATAGTGCTCCTGACACCAACGTCTCTCTCTCTCTCTCTCTCTCTCTCTCTCTCTCTCTCTCTCTCTCTCTCTCACTGTCCTATTCATGGGCCGGAGACTTTACATCTTCATCACTGCCATGATTTGAGCAACTTCGGGAACAACACCTGATTGCCATTAAACTCTTAATGAGGAAGCATTTTCATCTTTGGAGCATCCCAACTTCTTGCCTGGGAGCCACTCAAGAGAAATGAAGCAGTTATAAACTTTGGAGTATTGCATATGACATGTTAGAACTGCCTCAGAAACCGCGATTTTCATTTTTTCTTAATTTTCATCACATGCAGGGTGTTTTAATGCTCTAGGGCGGCTGTAACAAATGAAACGAGAGAGAGAGAGAGAGAGAGAGAGAGAGAGAGAGAGAGAGAGAGAGAGAGCAATATGAACAATTCTTGTGTCCTCAAACTGTTTCCTTTTCAAATGAATTTTGATTATTTTAAACTGATGATCAAAATCATCTAATTAACCTGGAACCATTACAAGCATCTAAAAATTCCTTCTATTGTATTGCTGTGTTTTTAAAATTATATTTTTGCAAAATGTTGTCAATGCTGTTTGCTTGAATGTCCTTTGTAGTAATTTCTGCAACTTGGTTACCCAAATCAAAGACAAAATGGACCAAAGGTTACATCAAGTGTTAATAGAGGTATTGTAATGTAGGTGGTATATAGAATGAAAAAATAAGTAAAGTAATATACAGAAATAAAAAAAAGCCATTTGAAGAAAATTTTTTAATCGGCTTACAACGCATGAAAATCCAGAAGAGAATGCCTTACCAATTGGGATCTTACAAATTGAAGAGTTCTAAAAGTGGAGGAAAACGGAATAAAGGAGGAAATTCCAAAGCATAATAATAGTTCAATTTATGCAACATAATGACTTGTAGATAGTCATAGGATGATGTTGGTATGAAAGGTTTACAAGTTACCCTTGAGAGGTACAGAGAGAGAGAGAGAGAGAGAGAGAGAGAGAGAGAGAGAGGAGAGAAGTGGGCGTGGAGGGGTGACTTTTGAAAACATGATGCGGGAGTGAGAGAGGCCTTTGCAAACGTGTTCTCTAAGTTACAAGGAGTTACAAGGAATAGCATGTCTCAAAGACTTATTAGTCCATCCGAGGAGACATATGTGCTCACTTATCTCTAGGAGCAGGTTTTACTGTTCATTCACAGTGTCCTAATGATTTTGTCTAGCTTTCTTCTAAAATCTTCCACACTGTTGCTGTTTACAACTTCTGGTGGTAGTTTATTGCATGTATCGCATATCTTGTTTATAAAGAAGTTCCCACAATGAGATGTGTTGTATCTTTTCAGTTGTAGTTTCCATCCATTATTTCTTGTCTGGTTTTCTTTTAATGTGAATAGGTTGTCTACTTTTGTTATCCCTTTCAGTATTCTCTATTAGTTTTTCTCGCAATCGTCATGTTTCTATGCCATACATGTTCAGGCACTCTAGTCGTCTTTTGTAACCTATTTGCCTGATGGATGGAATTAAATTTGTGGCTCGTGCTTGTACCCCTTCTAATCTATTTATGTCATTTCTTAGTGTTGACACAACTGTACTGCATATTCAAGATGAGGTCTACCTATTGATGTGTAGAGCTGCTGCACCGGTTCCTTGTCTTTGTATTAGAACTGCCTCTTTATGCATCCCGCTAGTTTTCGTGCCTTCTTTTCAGCTTTTATGCACTGTTTTGTGGATTTTAAGTCCTTGGTAATAATGACTCCGAGTTCCTCTTCTTGTTCTACACTATTTATGTCATTCCCAAGCAGCATGTACAGTTGGCATGAGGGTTGTTTGTTCCTATTTGTAACACTTTACACTTATACAAGTTCAATGGCATTTGCCATCTTTTTGACCACTCTCCTATTTTCTTTGGATCATTTCGTAAACTTTCTACTGCATCTGGGTTTGCTGCATTTACATCAAGTTTGGTGTTGCCAATAAATGTGATTATCCTGATAGTTAATCCTACATCAATGTCATTAGTATAAATGAAAAACAAGATCGGGCCAAGGACAGAACCCCTGTTTTCTATTAGTTAGCCAGTCTTCGATACAGTCTGCGGTTTCTCCTACGATTCATAAAGCTCTAACTTTTGTCATTAGTTTCTTGTGTGGAACTTTGTCAAAGGTCTTTTGGAAATCTTAGAGTATATCGATTGCTCTACTATTATCGTAAATACCGAGCATGTTATGGAAAAACTCCAAGAGGTTTGATAGGTAGGATCTGTTTTGTCTGAAGCCGTGTTGACTGTTTAACAACAGGTTGTTTCTATCAATGTGATCCACAGTTTGATCCGCAATTATGGACTAGAGAGAGAGAGAGAGAGAGAGAGAGAGAGAGAGAGAGAGAGAGAGTGTGGGGGGGGGGGAGCTTTTGAAAACATGTATTACACACACACACACACACACACACATCACACACACACACACACACACACACACACATATATATATATATATATGGATATATGTATATATATATATATATATATAGTATATATATATATATATATATATAGAGAGAGAGAGAGAGAGAGAGAGAGAGAGAGAGAGAGAGAGAGAGCAGCTAATGGAAATACCACGAATAACACATCACCAGAATGAACCTAAATGGAACTGGATCATGAGAAGTGAGACGTGATCAAAGACGCCAATTAGAAACCTCCCGCTTTCGGTATGGAAACAAACATTTGCTGCCCTGATTCTGGAGTGCTGGAGGATCTCTCTGGAAGAGATGCTGTTCTCTGTGCTGGGGAATTCTCTTGCATAAGTAGGTCGATTGTGACTGTGCTCTTGACACGTACGCTCTCTCTCTCTCTCTCTCTCTCTCTCTCTCTCTCTCTCTCTCTCTCTCTCTCTCTCTCTCTCTCCCGATTGCGAGGACAACTAATAGAAACATTTAAAATACTAAAAGGCATAACAAAAGTAGACGGTAACCTATTTACGTCAAACGTTAAGCAGACAAGAAATAATGGCTGGCAACTAGAACCGAAGAGATACAACACATCCCACTGTGGGAAGTTCTTTACATACAAGATATGTGACACTTGGAGTAAACTACCGCCAGAAGTTGTAAACAACAACAGCGTGGAAGAGTTTAAAAGAAAGCTAGACAAAATCATTAGGACACTGAATGAACAGTAAAACCCACTCCTAGAGATAAGTGAACGCACGATGTCTCCTTGGATGGACTAATAAGTCTTTGAGACATCCTAATCCTTGTAACACCTTGTAACTCTCTCTCTCTACTTGTATAACACGTTTTCAAAGATCTCTCGCTCTCTGTCTGTCTGTCTCTCTCTGATATTGTGCAGGCTATTAATGAAATTAAAAATGGAGCTGCAGCAGGGCCTGATGGTGTCCCTGCTATTTTGTTAAAGAAAGTAGTTAATTCTATCGCAAAGCCACTTGCAATATTATTAAGACAAAGTGTAGATACAGGCAAGATTTATGATGAGCACAAATTAGCATATATTACCCCTACTTTCAAAAGTGGATCAAGACTAGAGGCAAGTAATTATAGGCCTGTGAGTCTAACATCACATATGATGAAAGTGTATGAAAGGTTAATGAAGAAAAATATTATGAAACATTTAATAAAAAATAATTTGTTTAGTATAGGACAACATGGTTTTGTACCCTGAAAAAGTACACAAACCCAACTGTTAGTCCACCGTGAGAACATATACAAAAATATGAAAAGTGGAAATGGAAGAGATGTGGTTTATCTAGACTTTGCAAAAGCTTTTGACAAGGTAGACCATAATATATTAGCGAAGAAAATTAGGAAACATAATATAGTGGATAAAGTTGGAAGATGGTTAAAAGAATTTTTACACAACAGAAGACAGATAGTTATTGCAAACGATGAGAAATCGGATGAAGCTAAGGTAATATCCGGTGTGCCACAAGGTACGGTGTTAGCTGCAATACTGTTTGTTATTATGATTGCAGACATAGACATTAATGTTAAGAACTCGGTAGTTAGTAGTTTCGCCGATGACACAAGAATAAGTAGAGAAATTACTTGTGATGAAGATAGGAACGTGCTACCAAGAGACCTTAACAAAGTATATGATTGGGCAGAGGTAAATAGGATGGTATTTAACTCTGATAAATTTGAATCAATAAATTATGGAGACATAGAAGGAAAGCTATATGCATATAGGGGACTTAATAATGAGACAATCACAAATAAGGAAGCAGTTAAAGACCTTGGTGTGATGATGAATAGGAACATGTTATGCAATGATCAAATAGCAATTCTATTGGCAACATGTAAAGCAAAAATGGGAATGTTGTTACGGCACTTCAAAACAAGAAAAGCCGAACACATGATTATGCTTTATAAAACATATGTTCGTAGTCCACTTGAATATAGCAATATGATATGGTACCCACACTATCAAAAGGATTTTGCACAAATAGAGAGTGTACAAAGGTCCTTACAGCTAGAATAGAAGAAGTTAAGGATCTTGACTACTGGGAAAGACTACAATCCTTAAAATTATAGTCTAGAAAGGAGAAGAGAACGCTACATGATAATTCAGGCATGGAAACAGATAGAAGGAATAGCCGAAAACATCATGGAGCTAAAAATATCAGAAAGGGGAAGCAGAGGTAGATTTATAGTGCCCAAAACTATACCAGGAAAAATAAGGAAAGCACACAGGACATTAATCCACTACGCACCAGCATCGATAATGCAGCGTCTATTCAATGCGTTGCCAGCTCATCTGAGGAATATATCAGGAGTGAGCGTAGATGTGTTTAAGAATAAGCTCGACAAATATCTAAGCTGCACCCCAGACCATCCAAGATTGGAGGATGCAAAATATACCGGAAGATGTACTAGTAACTCTCTGGTAGACATTAGAGTGCCTCACACTGAGGGACCTGGGGCAACCCGAACAAGATGTAAGGTCTCTCTCTCTCTCTCTCTCTCTCTCTCTCTCTCTCTCTCCTCTCCCTCCCCATCTCGTCTCTCTTCTCTCCTCTCTCTCTCTGATAATGCAGAAAAAATGAAAGAGAATATCTGTGATCAAGAGCACTCATGTTTATTTTATCAAGGACGTAATTTCCCATGTGGTGTGGTTAAAAAATAAATCACTAATAATGGTGAGGCTTCTACCTTCCTTGTAAAGTTGAGGATAATGAAAATAGATTTTTTTAGGATAGTGAAAACAGAAGTATCAGTAGTTTTGGGGTTAGTGAAAATAGAAATATAGATCATTTTCCACCTAAAGGAGCTGATACTATATTTCTACTATTTCAAGTGTAGCTATTACTATTATCACTGCCACCTCTTAATACTATTTCTACTATTTCAAGCGTGGCTATTACTATTATCACTGACACCTCTTATGATAACTGTAATGATAATCATTATTATCGTCATTATCATTGCTATCAAGAGTATAGCAATTAGTAAAGTCATTCCATTCATTAACATAATCCAATTCCGTAACAGGAATCAATGCAGGAATACAGTTGTCGAAAATAAAATTCATAATAACACCATATTTATCCTGTCTCTCTCCATCCTACTTCCATAACAGGAATCAGAGCATGAGTACGCGTATCAATCATAGTACTGGCAGAGGAAGCAATCGTGCTAACAGTGCATCTTTAGTAGCCGGAAGCTTTAAAACATTAGATATCTATTTTGTACAGTAGAGACGCTACCTGCACACCGTGGCTTCACGAAACTCTACGGTGACTGCTATGATAATTTCATTACTTCGGAGTTTGGCGCTTATTGATTGGTTCTACTATGTATTATTATTATTATTATTATTATTATTATTATTATTATTATTATTATTATTATTATTAGATGAACTCCTGTTCATATGGAACAAACCTACAGGGGCAGTGAACTTTAAATTCAAACTTCCAAAGTATATAATACGAATTATAGAAAGTGGTAATCCGTTATTAAAAGTGTTATATGTGAATCGATAAATTAGTAAATAAGTTGATAGGCATATAAATAAATTAGTTAAATTCTAGATTGCGTTGCAACAACCGTGGTTATCTTCAAAAATATGCATTGATCATACAAGTTTATGATAGGTAAAACTGTCAAATAAGAGACTGTATTAAAATCTCATAACAAAGATTTCTAGGTAGCAAAGAATCCTGCTGAAATCTATGCGTAGGCACTTTGCAAAAAAAGTAACATTAAAACAAACATACGCAAAGAAATAGGTGAAAGTCACATTTAAATAAGTGATAGGTTCCTGTCTCGCCTGCCCTAGGGATTACATCATCCTTTCATAAAAAGATAAGTTCGTTTGGGGATTCGGTGAATTAAAGAAAAATTTTTTTTGCTTGAATTGAAAGAATCAGAAAAATGAGTTTCAAATTTTGCTTAATCTCTCAGTGTTTTTACCCTTTGGAAAGTATGGCGTAGTGATCTTTGGCGAATTCCATCAAACAGTAAACATAAACAATATCTCTTGATAGCAGGGTGGTCATGGTCTCTGTTTGTCGTTGTTTCTGAGCCGGGTCATGGTTTGAATCCCTTCCGGTGCATAGCGAATTCGATATTAAATGATATTTGTGGCTTAATATCATTATTTATTAATTATATAGTATTGAAAATGTAATATGGTATATATTATAAATATATGATATATGTAGTTTATAACTATATGTAATTGTATATATATAGATATATATATATTATGTAATATATATATTTATTTATATTTAATTTATGTATGCACACCATGTTTATATATATATATTATATTATATATAGTATATATATATATATATATATAATATTATATTTAATTATATATATATATTATTTATATATTTTATATAATTTAGTATATGCCACACATGGGTTATATATGATAAAGTATATAATTAATATAATATATTAAGTTATATATATATTTATATTATTTTTATATGCATATTTAAATAATGTTATATATGTATAATTTTATGTATATATAAGAATATATGTATATATATATTATAATACTGCACACACTGTATATATATATATATATATTATATATATATTATATTTATATATATATATGCACACATATATATATAATTTTAGTATCTTATATATATATATATATATATATCCTATATATCATATATATGTTTATATATATATATGCACAAACCATGTATATATATATATATACTATTTATATATTATATATGCACACACATGTATATATATATATATATATATATATCTATATACTATATATATATATATATTCTATATATATTATACATTTTCGACTCACATCGATAGACCCCAAGTTTTTCAATCGAAAGGCTACTAAGTAACCCACACAGATCTTAAAAAAAAAATTGATATCTCTTACGCGCACGTGATTGTGCGTCGATTACTTCCAATATATAAATATATATATATATATATATATATATATATATATATATGTGTGTGTGTGTGTGTGTGTGTGTATGTGTATGTGTGTGTGTGTGTGTGTGTAATTTCTATCTAGATTATGTTAATGGAAAATAGTAGCTAAGGTAGATGTCACTCTACTGATGGAAATATTTCGCATATGGAAGGCGATTGAAAACAATATTTTTTTAACAGAGCAATCAGAAAGCAAAGAAGGTGAACCAACGAAAATTAGGATAAAAATAAGATTTTTCTTTCTGTAGTTCTGATTTCCTTTTTCCAAAAAGTAATTACAACCAGTAGAGGAGTTGTGAATCAGGAACTGACGACTTATGATGAGTTATTAGTAAAAATTATATATATATATATATATATTATGTATGTATGTATGTATGTATGTATGTATGTATGTATGTATGTATGTATGTATGTATGTGTGCTATGCTGCTGTTATCTTCGCCTGCCATATGAGAAACATTTTCATTAATAGTGTGACACCTACCTTAGTTACTGTTTTCCATTAACATAATCTGGATGTGAATGAAAACTTTTAATCATATTTGTAACATCTAAGCTGAAGTGTTAAGTTCATTTGACTCGCATATAAACGCGTCATTTCGGTCCCGGGAAATAAATACAGTTTTTACACCTTTGTGTCGTATTCCCAGTCAACGGATTTAGTAATGGAAACTTGACACGGTTTTCCTTGAGTTTTCCATTAAACATTGTTAAAATTGAATTAATCTTTTATTTTAACGGCACTGAAACTTGTTCTCTTATATGCCGACCTTTTCTCATCTTCATTTGAAGCTTATAATAATTGAAATACTGATTTACATGTATCAAGCTGTATTCTCAAAACGGTACAGAATATTCACGTCTTTCTTGCACAACATTCGGATGTCATTTTTTATGTAATTATTTGAGGAATTAATCAACACAGCCACTTGTATGTCAGTTGGTAGCGTCCTATTTTTCAACTGAGGTGCTTGGGTTCGGTCCTAACGGGAGGTAGAAATTCAACGTAATTATTATTTGTGTTTTCGGTAAACTGATATTCTTTAGTTAATGGTCCGACCTTCGCCTTCCCCTCCCCATGAAACAGAAGACATATGTTCTATAATGAGGTAGGCATTAAGGTTTAAGACAAATGTACTTTAAATACGAAAACGTTTTAGATACGAATACGTTTTAGATACGAAAACGATTTAGATACGAAAACGTTGTAGATAAGAAAACGTTTTTCTATCGCGTAATAATATTGAGTGTAATTAAAAATCCCACGCATGTATATATATGTCTATGTATATACATATACATATATGCATATTCTCATACATTTGTAGCTCGAATAATTTATATGAATCACGATGATGTGATAAATGATTCATATATATATATATATATATATATATATATATATATATATATATATATATATATATATATTGGTATATAAGCTGTGTGATCTGCCCCTTGTGGATTATGAATAAAAATTCGCTGGGTGAAATTGCTCTGTTTTGCTCCTCGAAATTCTGCAAAACACACGACCCTTTCAAAGCAATTCATTTCCGACGTGCAGAGAGACGTGATAAAAATATGAAATCCTCCGGGATTTTCCAATATGGATTTGATAATCGCATCTCTTTATTTGTTCCTTGCGAGTCATATTTCTTTTTCCAAACTAGAGACATTTTTTTGTTAAAAAGGTCTGTTAGAGGGTGGTTATTTTTCCATATCGCTAATTTTATCACCAAACTAAAGACATTTTTTTGGTAAAAAGATCTGTTAGAGGGTGGTTAATTTTTTTATATCGCTAATTTCTGTATCGCATTGTGTTCCATTTTTATTTGTTATATTTGCCCTCACAGGCATACCTATTTTGTTATTCATGTTATCGTTTGCCTTCTAAATCCTTCGGGTTTTGGTCTGTAACAATATCAGAAATAAATGATCAAAATTGGCATAGCCAAAGGACCAGTATTATGGAACGAGAGCTCCTAAGTGCAGCCCATATCACTGTACATCCTCAATTCCACACGGGCAGGGCAAGATAGTTTTAGTTCCCAAAACTATTTTGACTTCAGCTATTAAAACAATTCTATTATCAGAGTAACTGCGGTTGTTGTAGATTATGGTGGCTTTGCTCCTGGGGAAGCCTGTAGTCGGTTGAGGATCATCCCATTCAGATAAACAAAATCGTTATGTGGCCATTTTTGCTAAAGTTTGGGCTTTAGGACACCAAAATACTGAATAAGGTTACCACAAGGAATGGCGATACATTTGATTAAAATTTCTCTCCGCTGCTTGATGAATAAATACTGGTTTCCATGATTTCAGTAAACAAATACAACAGAAATTATTAAAGCTGTATTAGGAATGTTTAACCCTCTACGTAGTGTAGGCAGTCAAGCCGAGTAACGTTCATAGCTAACACCAGATCTCTGCCCCAGCAGCGGAGACATTCGCTGCTGTAAAACGATTTTTCGAAAAGGACTGACGCCCGGAAAAAAAATCCTCCCTCTTTGGTACGATTAAGACATTTGCAGATATTCCTTTCTAATAGTTAGCTTTAAATATCAATGGCTTAAGTCGGCTTATAGCATTAACCTTGGTCTAGGTACGATCTCCCTTTAAGAACAGGGGACGTCAAGTTAGTCTAATTCCCATTCAGAAATTCGACGAGCCAAGTCAACTCGCTCTAAAGAGAATTGGTTATTCGGGTTTAATCAACTCGATTTGGCGCTACTGAGCAAATATTAACTGAGCACTTTCCTCTCCAGTAGATTCCCTTTAAAACTGTTTCTAAAGGAGAACCTTATTTGCGTGACTGAGGGGAGTTCCGTGCAAGCCATCAAAATTATTCTTGAATCTTGTCATAACGACGTCAGTGACCCCTCGCAAAGTATGGAAGGTAGTAGTAGTAGGATTACGCCTGATCCCTTTCGTGTAGGGAATCTGCATTTTCCATATTGTCATGGCCGCCGTATGACCTGTCGGAATAACGGGGCTTTGGAGTGCTTGCAGGGGTAGGAAATAAAGAAAGGAAGAAGGTAGGGACACATAAATGGGAACTGAGTATCCAGTCCTACAGATATTTCTAATTATGGAGGACGGAACTGCAATAAGTTTTCAAACGTCTGGACTTTGCTATCATATGGTAGATATGGAACAATAAAAAAAGAGGCGGTGGATGAACAATGGAAGCCGTGTGATTTTTAATTACACTCAATATTATTACGCGATAGAAAAACGTTTTCTTATCTACAACGTTTTCGTATCTAAAACGTTTTCGTATCTAAAACATTTTCGTATCTAAAACGTTTTCGAATCTATAACGTTTTCGTATCTAAAACGGAAACGTATTTAAAGTATATTTGTCTTAAACCTTAATGCCTACCTCATTATAGAACATATGTCTTCTGTTACATGGGGAGGGGAAGGCGAAGGTCG
>NC_087206.1:86990654-87015654 GCF_015104395.2 Macrobrachium nipponense
CTGTGGGCTTCTGCTTTGCAAAATGATAGGAGGAATCTCATAATTCCTGGAATTGTTCAGTGTAAGAAGGAAGGAGAGTGTGGTTTATTTTCAATTATCGTTATTTAAAAGTGTCAAAAAAATGTTTTGCTAAATTCGTGGCATAAAGAGAAACTGATTTCAATATGATCACATTTGAGTATGCTGTGATTTTGTGATGAATTTAGATTAATGTAAAAAAAGTTACATTGTGGAGTCATATGAATTTAGGCTTAAGCAAGAGACGTAATTTAAAAAATTATTCAACTTCACAAGAAAAATGACGATCGTATCGAAAATTTTTTTGTGGTCGAGTTAACGTTTACAAAAATTTCTATGCAATTTCTGAGTTGGAAGGACCGCTGATGTATTAGAGGTCCTAACCTAATTTTACGGCCCAGTAGTTTTATATAGTAGGTCCTGAGGACTGTGTAAGCTACCCCGTATCCAATATCGGCCACAATCTTTTCCATAGAATTTCTCGAAGGGAAGACTATCTTTCAATTTCCTATTGTTGAGAGTAGATTGATATGTGAAAGGTTCCTCAATACAAGACTGGTTCTTCAGGAACTTGGCCTCCCTAAGTGATGACAGTCTCACGTCTTGCAAAGTGATAGGCTGGATGATTTTGGATATACAGAAGAGAGTAGAGAATTCCCCATTCTGGATACGAAGTAAAAGATAGAATTTACTAGCTGATTAACCCTTGAATTTGTGACCCCCGCACAGGATCTCTTGAATTGGGTAAAATGGCTGTATAATGAGGACGAGAGGGAGTAATGGATGTTTTTAAGATATTACTTTACACACTGCTCTCAAGAACCTCATCAGCGTCTTGAGAAAAGTATCAGAGTTATTCTTACGGCAGAGCTGAAGTGAATTCATGTTTGAAGTAAGAGCCAGGGTACTTATTGAACTGGCATATTTGTTACTGAATGGAGACGATTTTGCCATTAAACTGGGCTGATTTTGCTGTTAAATGGAAAAGATTTTGTTATTGAATAGAGAACATTTTGTTAAAATTTGAGGTTTTGTTATTAAACTGGGATGATTTTGTCTATGAACTGAAGGGATTTTTTTTATTAAGCAAAAAGGATTTTGTTTGGTAACCAAGTGGAGTTTGTTATTAAACTGGGATAATTTTGCCGCTGAACGGTTTTTGTTTTAGATTTCGTTATTAAGCTAAACGGATTTTGTTATATAACTGAGAGTTTGCTATTGAACTGGGATGATTTTGATTTGACTTCATCAAGCAGATTAGTTTGTGAAGAGCATCCCCACATATAGCAGCAATACAGCACTTAAAAGTTCTGCTATAAATGAATCTGAAGGAGCTGGTCAGAAAAATACCTGTCGAGGTTTTCCATTGTTCCAAAAGTAAATCTAGTCAGGCCCATACTTTGATCTTTCCAAGATATCCTGGCATTTATCTGTAGGGCTAAAATGATGGTAAGTCAGATAAGTTAAATTTCAATCAAAATAAAAATTTAACAAATCTATGTAAGCGTACTTTAAAAATAAAAAATCCAAGGCGATAAAGAAACCAGTTTTCATCTTTATATAGCAGAAGAGAGAGAGAGAGAGAGAGAGAGAGAGAGAGAGAGAGAGAGAGAGAGCTAAAACCCTGTTAAGTCAGACAGGTTTAGTTTCAGCAAAAGAAAAGACTACTAAATCTTTTGAAGAATAATTCTCAAAATATTCCACAGCGATAAAGAAACAGTTATCATCATTATATAACAGATTGATGGAGAGAGAGAGAGAGAGAGAGAGAGAGAGAGAGAGCAGTGTTGAGAGAGAGGAGAGCTAAAACCCTGTTAAGTCAGACAGGTTTTAGTTCAGCAAAAGAAAAGACTACTAAAATCTTTTGAAGAATAATTTTCTGAAAAAAAAATATTCCCACAGCGATAAGAAACAGTTATCATCATTATATAACAGATGATGGAGAGAGCGAGAGAGAGAGAGAGTTTGAGAGAGAGAGAGAGAGCCGAGAGCAAAAATGTTTGATAAGTCATAGAAGGTTCATTTTCAACAAAGCAAAGAGTTTACCCAGGATTATTGAAGAGTAATTCTCAGAAATATTCCACAGGTCTAAAGAGACTAACTACGATAATTTATAATTGAGAGAGAGAGAGAGAGAAGCGAGAGAGAGAGAGAGAGAGAGAGAGAGAGAGAGAGAGAGAGAGAGAGAGAGAGCAAAAATGTTGATAAGTCATAGAAGTTCATTTTCAACAAAGCAAAGAGTTTACCAGGATTATTGAAGATTAATTTTCAGAAATATTCCACAGGTCTAAAGAGACCAACTATGATGATTTATAATTGCTAGAGAGAGAGAGAGAGAGAGAGAGAGAGAGAGAGAGAGAGAGAGATGCTCACTCTAGTGTAAACATATCCTCAAGAAAAATTCTCTAATTTTCCCCTGTAGTTGGTTGTTACAGACCCTTCACATAATCGACCATTCCTATCTATTTTAGCATTCCTTTTCCTTACCCTCTCTCCCTTTTTGCGGGAATCCAGTCCATCCAATTGAACATTTTGGTCACGTCCTTCGAGAAAACTCCTAGTAAGGGGGCGTCTCTAAGAGGTTTGCTTCATTTGCATAATAACGAGTTCGATGTTTTATTTTATTTTTTTATTTCCCAACACTGCTTCCAAATCATTCCCCTCTTTCCGTAGGAAAAGGCCGTATCGCAGTCATTCTCCTACATTTGGCAGCCAGCGCTGGGCTTTATTTATCGCTCGTATCAGTAACACTTTTAAGCAGTGAGAAAAGGGTATTAACATAATTTTCAGGTCGGTGTCCGTAAGCAATAATTAATACTAACTCCATCTGTTAATGTGATACGTATATCACCTACGGAAACGTCTTTTATTCCCCTCTAATCTCATTAGTTATTAGGAAGCGGTGCTTTCAACGTGGCCGTTGGCAGTTATTAGGAAAAATTTATACTTACAACGAAAAGTGAATTGTAACCTACGCAACTGTAATACGGAAATCTATGTAAACAACAATTTTGTCAACAAATAATCATGCTTAGGATGTGTCCGCAAGCCTGCGTGATATTACCAAATCCTATTGTAGTTCCTTTTGTAATTATTACCCACCTAAACATTGCCATATTCTCATTAAATTACTTAAACAACAACAAATAGACGCCTTCAAGAAATGATGATACTCAGGGGAGGCCACATTTTAATTGTTCGTTCAAATAATTTGGATTTTTGCTTTTTATTTCTTTGAGTACTTTGTAATTAATGTTTAGTACAGCTGAAGAGGACCTTAGGAAAGGTCGAAAGCTCCTTTGCTGTATTTATTCACTTAAACTTGGTTGTATACAATGGCTTTTTCTAAACCATATTTTCATATTTTGCTTTTAGGCTTACTAATGATTCAGAACTGTTGTTAGAGGATTTCTTGAGAGCTTCTGACTGGGTCTGGTACAAAGCGGCGGTGGAGGGAATAATGTCACTTTATTTACACTTACAGGTAAAAAAGAATGATCAGGATTGCAAGGGACGTGTCCAATGCCTGATGAGTTACAGGTGACTGGTTTCCTGAAGATGTTCTCGTCAAGAGCTTCTTTAGTTTAAATCATTTTATTACTTCAAACAAAGACTTCATTTTTGGTTTTCGTCGCGCTTGGCTTTCTCTGCTGTTCTTCCTCAGACTTCGTTGTTTATTACGGTATGTAATTATTCTTATTATTCTTTTCCCTTTCTCTCATTTATCAAAATCGTTTAGCGAACACTTTCTTTGTTTAGATTATTACATGAAATTTGGTAATATATTCCTCTACTTTCCTTTTCTACCAGGGTCCCTCTTCCTCTTTATGGTGGGTGGCGCCAGATGGGTATATACATCCATCTGATCTTTCAGTGTCTTTAGGATGGCGTTGCTAGCCTCAGGCCTTTTTATTTTGCAAAAGTGTGCTAAAGGTGCCAATTTACATCTGGGTTGGCTGGTGGGTGGCAGGCCGTGAGCAATCCCCTCGGCTAGCGTATGTGACCTGAATGTTGCACCTATTATCCCAAGTCGCTAACTCTGTCGACACTTACTTTAGCCAAAATCGATTTCGTAGGTCTTCATGTAATCCTGCTCTCCGTAGGGAGGTAGTGCCGTCAGTGCACCTCTCATGGTACAATGTAGGCATTGCTCGAGGTACTTGCTGCAATCCTTTCCATTCCTTTTAACCGTACCTCCGTTTATGTTGTCCTTTTCCATCTTACTTTTTGCCCTCTGATAACAATTGTTTCATAGTGCAACTACGAGGTGTTCCTCCTGTTACGCCTTTCAAACCTTAGTATTCTGAATTTCCCTTTCAGCACTGAATGACCTCGTAGGTCCTGGTGCTTGGCCTTTGGCCTAAATTTTATATACCATTCTTCGTAACTCTGCCAACAGACAGACAGACAGACAGACAAACAAACAAACAAACAAACACAATAACGAACTAAAATACATTACTCCCTAGACTAAGGCAATAACGATCAACGTACTGCTCGCGAATGAGATCATAAAAGAGGCAACAGAACGCGCTGTTCTACGAGAATCACAAAAGAAGCCTCCGATGTAGCCGACGTTATCAGGACCATTCTCCGCCATATTGGGAAAAGGGAAGGAGAAAAAGCTGCACTTATGGGAGTTGTTTAGTGCGCATTAGGTTCCCGGTAAACAAAAATACTGTGAAGATTGTGCTGCCATCTGGTGGCGTTAGATGTTGCTCAGGGGTTTTATGGCTTTTATATCAATGGTTCCAAGATATTTTTCGAATGCGGCTGGATTTTATGGTCTCAGCACTCTGAAGCCAGTCTCTCTCTCTCTCTGTCTCTCTCTCTCTCTCTCTCACACTGAGGGACCTGGGGCAACCCGAACAAGATGTAAGGTCTGTAAGGTAAGGTCTCTCATATATATATATATATATATATATATATATATATATATATATATATATATATATATATATATATATATATATATATATATTATATATATATATATATATATATATATATATATATACATATATATACATATATATATATATAATATATATATATATATATATATATATATATATATATATATATATATATATATATATATATATATATATATATATATATATATATATAGAGAGAGAGAGAGAGAGAGAGAGAGAGAGAGAGAGAGAGAGAGAGAGAGAGGGAGAGAGACAGAGAGAGAGATAGAAAAGTGGATACGCTCGTCACTACAAAGCCTTAGATGCACATGAAGAGATTCTCAAGCCCGCGGCATTATTCGAACCTGCATCAGGTGTATACGGAAGAACGAGAAAACGTTAACCACTCGAAGTGTGAAAAAATCGAATCGTTAAGAGGTCATTATGATTATTACAAATATGTATATGGTCCCGCCTTCGTGACCTTGACCTTTCGCTGCTGTCGATCCATCCAGTTGTCACAATCTACGTCAAGGCTTAAAAGTTTTATGTTGTGAAGTGGTATATGTGCTTCTCTGAATTTGTGACAAAAATCTTCCGAATGTTTAATGTGACTGGGAGAAAAGGTGCCTAAAAAAGGGGAAAGATTTTTGTCACAAATTCAGAGAAGCACATATACCACTTCACAACATAATACTTTTAAGCCTTGCGTAGATTCCCTGTTCACCTAAAGTACCAGTACAGGACGTTCTTCAGTTTTTAAGGTAAAATTATCCCCCTATTCAGATCATTTCCCATTGGCGCTTGACAAAATAATAAAGCTAGTTGAATTATGTGCATCTAATAACGTATTTTCATTCGGGGAATCATTCTACAAGCAAAAATTCGGGTGTAGTATGGGTAGTCCTTTAAGTCCTGTTTTAGCCAATCTGTACATGGAATACTTTGAAACTACAGTAATAAATGCAATAAAACCCAAAAACATGCTGTGGATGAGATACGTGAATGATATCCTAACATTTTGGGATAATAGGTGGGGCAATTTTAATGAATTCCTCGCGAAATTAAACACATTAGTGCCCAGCATCAAATTTAAAGTTGAATGGGAAACAGACAACAAAATTCCTTTTCTTGATGTTTTAATAATCAGAGATACGACATAATACAAATTCGCCATATACAGAAAACCAACGTTCTCGCTTTCATACATTCACTACTTTAGCTATCACGACAGTACTATCAAGATAGGTGTAGCTAGTAACTTGTTCTTAAGAGCCTTACGAATTTGTTCCCCAGAATTTCCTGGAAAAAGAATTTGAACTAATTCGCAAGCAACTTTCGTCTTTAAAATATCCTGACCATATAATTGAGAAAGCAATTCACAAAGCAAAACGTAATTTTCTACCGACCCCCTAAAGACAAGACCAGAGATACACCCAACAATAAAATAATAATTCCCCACCTGGACACGATTAAGAGAATAACCAATCCCCTCGGAAAATCGAACCCTTTTGTATTTACTTACCCAAACACCTTAGCCAAATCCCTGATTAACGTCCAACAAAAGGCATCTCCAAAGGACTCTGGGGTATACGAAATCCCATGCCAGGACTGTGACCAATCTTACATCGGATTTACAGGTAAATCCCTTCCCCAGAGATTAATACAACACAAACGGTCAGTTAGGTATGGACAACAGAACTCGGCTATTTTCAACCATATAAATGAACATAACCATAGAATAAACTGGAATTTGTCACGTGTAATTTATAGCAGCAACTGCCGGTACAAGAGTCAAATGATGGAATCGGACCTTAATAAAAGAGAGGCAGGTAATGAAACATCTCAAAAGGAGCATGGATTTCGGACACGATCGACAACCTCTTCATTCAACCAACCCTTAAGAAGATTAAAGGAAGATTATCAGCGGGGGTGACTTAAATTGGCTTGTTTGTGGATGGACCTCTTGGTATAATACCACCTTTTCTGTAAACTTTTCTCATTCATCTACCTGAAGAGGGAGACAGCAGTCTCTGAAATATAGTACTTTTTTCTCTATATTTTGGTGTTTTTATGGGCTCCTTTTATTAGATGGAATTCTGTTGTTACAGAACATTTTTACCAGTCACATATATTATATATATATATATATATATATATATATATATATATATATATATATATATATATATATATATATATGGTATATTAGCGTTATCCTCATCACTTAGGTAACAAGAAAGAAGGTACTCTCCGTGCTGAAGATTTTAGAAGAACGCAAAACGTATTTACTTAAAAAAAAAAAAATGGCAGATTCCTTTAGTGAGAGTATTCGTCCTTTAAGGAAAGCTTCTTTCCTCGAATGAACAGACTTATTCACCTTTTGACTCATGAATACCATATAAAATATTCGTTTGGAAGATATATAATTGAGAGGAATAATATTTGAAAAATGTCCGGAGATATTCCTTATGTGACCTTCCGCCTTCTCAGAAACTTGTCATCTTCCGTTTATATTAAACGTACCTGTTATTTTCGCTTACTCGGGGAGTAAGCCCACAAACTACTTTTTTGTTGTCGGTGGTTGTGAAAAGGGGGGGAAGGGTTGTTTCGGAAAGGTCTATGGAGGAGCCTAAAAAGTCTGAAAAGGGTTTTTCGCATTGAGTTTAAGATGCAGAAATTTTAGGAGAGGAAATTTACGATTTATTTATTAGAATGAAAATGTAAAAAATCAATAATATGTATGATTTTTAATAAGATATAACCTATTTATTTGAATTTTCGTTGGTGAAGCAAGGCTTTATTTGACCGGAGTTTTGAGCACGTTTTAATTTACGTTAAGAGTCAAGAATATAATGTTTACAGCTTATGCATGTAAGGAAAATCTTGTATGCGTCCCGAGTAAGTTGGAGGTCTGATCACTCTTTCCCTTGTTTCTTTATAAATATCCACACGTATACACCTTTATATGCAAATGTATATACAGATAGGTTTATTTTTGTATATAGTATGTACCTACATAGTTTTATAATGTATTTATGTGTGTGTATATATATATTATATATATATATATATATATATATATTATTATATATTTATATATATAGATATATATATATATAAATATATATTATAGATATTTATACACACACACGTATATATATATATGTGTGTGTGTTGTGTTGTGTGTGTGGTGTTGTGTTTTGTGTACTGGTATGTATGTATGTATGTATGTAGTATGTATGTATGTATATCAACAGCCGACAATTACTACTCAAATCATTAGTTCTTAACTCTTCACAAAAACCAATCAATTCCGATGCAAAGTTACGACTTCGGGCAACTCCTCTGAATAATTATTATTTTTGTATACAAAAAAACCTCCCTCGTTTTCTCGCGTCACTCAGATGATGAGCCACATGGCGTCTGTGCAGTGTTTATTATCGGTGTTTTGTTTGGGAACCGGGAAAGCCTTTTGTCCTCTCGTTCAAACAGCGATGGGAAATGTATTCAACGGAGTAGTTTCACGGTTTCCTCCTCCCTAGCACAGTCTGACGGAATGATTTCAACGATGATAATTTCGGTTTTTGTTTGAATGAGCGAGGTTTTAAACAGCTATTTTTTTATATATATATATATATATATATATATATATATATATATATATATATATATATATATATATATATATATATATATATATATATATTTATGTGTGTGTGTGTGTGTGGCGTTATAAAGAAACAAAACAAAATGGCATTATATGAAAAAATGGCATTATATGTATTTTTCGAAAATAAAAACACTGTTTTGTTTCTGTACTTTATTTGCCTTTTATTTAACCTACAAATGTGTCAGATCATTTTGCCTGACCCTGTGGATATATATATATATATATATATATATATATATATATATATATATATATATATATATATATATATATATATATATATATATATATATATATATATATATATATATATATATATATATATATATATATATATATATATATGTGTGTGTGTGTGTGTGTGTGTGTGTGTATACACGTTATATACAGACGTAATGAAGACATGAAATGATTTTTGTGATGATAATTTCTGTTTTTGTTTGAATGAGAGAGGTTTTAAACAGCTATTATATATGTATATATATATATATATATATATATATATATATTATATATATATATACACGTATATATACAGAGTAATGAAGACACATGATTTTTGTGATGATAATTCCGGTTTTTTGTATAAATGAGTGAGCTTTTTAAACAGCTGTATATATATATATATATATACTATATATATATATATATATGTATGTATATATATATATATATATATATATATATATATATATATATATATATATATATATATATAGACAAAGACCAATAAAGACAATACTGATTTTAATAATGATAATTTCGGTTTTTGGTGAAGTAAGTGAGGTTTTAAAAAGCTGTACATAATTTAACACCTATTGAGCCAGATACTTACGTCAAAAAGAATTACTGATTGGTTCTTTTATCAAGCGACCAAAACCTTCAGTGGTTAAAGAAGCCTCTGTTACTCCTTTAGAATCGTTTGTAGATTTATTAAATAGAATATGAAAGCTGTGTAAAAATATCAAAATATTAATTAAGAAAAAGACGGAAAGGCTAAAAATGATAAATTGCAAAATAAATGTTGCAGGTCATTGTAACCATCCATTCATGCTTGTTAACTGAAAGGTAATAATGCAAGTATGAAATTCATATGCATATGTCCCCTGTCGGCTAGAAAGTAAATCTGATATTGGGTATCCGCTGGACTAAAATGCAAGATAAAAGTATCTTTCGTTCTCCTGCCGGTAGGTCAAATGTCACGGAATATGAGATATGTTACTGTTATAAATAACTTTAGAAAATGGGTTGTCATCACAGTCATTACAGAATGCGTACGTGAATATATGTGTAGCACGAAGAAAAAATGAGAGAAAAAAGATGCCATTTGACAAAACTATTCATGAAGATTTGAGAACAGCGTAGAAGTGGACAATATCCCATCACAGAAAGACCACTTTAATGAAGCGTCACTAACTTGCAAAGGTCGTGGGCGAACGAGATTTTCGTGATCTTGTTGAACTCACCCTCCCGTTCCAAATAGGATGGAGGTCTAATTGGAGAAATGGGTCATCCAAGGCGATTCAACTCGCCAGAATTTTGGTAAAGAAGTTTCTTTTTCCAATGTCCGAATCACCCAAAAATACGGCTCGGGGAAAAAGCTTTGTTAGTTACCCAATTTTACTGCGAGGATTTGGGACTTTATAATCGGGTCGTTTTTGTGTTTTTAATGCTGTTATCTGGGAAACTGTTTGGGCAATGACTGTTCTCCAGGATCATTTTGTTGATTTTTATTATTTAACTGAGTGTTGGAGTTAAAAGTGTCATTGAGTCAATTTCTGTATTTTTAATTCTATTGTTTTGGAAACTATCAGGTCAATAGATGTTCTCCAGAAACATTTTGTTAATTTTTAATAAATAACTGATTATTGAAATTAAAACTGTAATCGAGTCATTTTTTTTTTTGCTTTTGATTCTGTTATTTGGGAACTATTAGATCAATAACTGTTCTCCAGAAACATGTTATCAATTTTCTGGTAGATTTTTTTTATTGGAATGCTCTCTCTCTCTCTCTCTCTCTCTCTCTCTCTCTCTCTCGTCTCTCTCTTCCTTTCCTTTCTCCTCTCTCATCTCTTCTCTCTCTCTCTCTCTCTCTCTCTCTCTCTCTCTCTCTCTCTTCGGAATTATGTTCTTTAACTTATATAAGCATGTTGGTCCATTTGTCTATGTAATCATATGTAAATTAGTATCAGATTTATTTTCACATCGTATCCGGGGCTGAAATGTTTCTTTGCTGTACGACACTGAAAGAATCTAAAGCCATAGTTTTGGGTGTCTAGGGAAAGTAGGATTAATACATGAAAATTACTATGAAATATAAAACGTTTATAGTAGGATGAAACTTCTCTGAAGGGGTTTTCATTCTTCAGAAATAGTTGACGGGGAGTACTACTATTCCTTTCGTTACGTCCGTCACAGTATTATTTCTTCAATGTCTCAACCACTTCTCTCTCTCTCTCTCTCTCTCTCTCTCTCTCTCTCTCTCTCTAATACCAGGGTCTATGTCCTTGATATGTTGTAAATCTAAACAAGACCATCCTTCACTTTTCCCTCTGCAAAAACACTTTAAGTAAATGGAATCGTGTTATCTTTCGTGACTTCAAAGTGGATGTATATTGTAACAACTATGCCTGGAATTACGCTGTTTAATCGCCGTTGACCATCTTATATGAACATATCTTACGTACTTGCACATCAGGATATTTATTGACGTAACTGGCACAAACACCAGGGTTAGGTTTCTCTTCGTTATCTGAAAGATCAGTCGCAGGGAGCCTATTCTGTCTGTATCTTCATAATTCTAGTGAAGGCGATATATTCAGGACTTTATTGATATCGGTAGAAGGGTATCAAAACAACCAAGAGAAAATATATTGATTATCAAGTACTTCAGTTTCATAACTATTGAAAACGCGTATTGAGACCAGAGAATTTCAATATTTATAAAGTACAATTTGTTTTGACAATTCAGGTATGACACCATGATGTCTTCAAATTGACTTCGCTAGTTGGCAGAATATTTGTCTTTGATGCTGTAGTGAGATGCCATAATCATACTGTTAGTGTGTGGGTACGTGTGTATGTGCGCGCGCGCGCGTATTTTGTCATGTGCTGAAAAGGGAGACGTGAGAAGGAAGACTAACACTAAATACGAATTCAATACTTGAATCAGATTTTACTGTAGAAAATTATTTCTTAAACGAATGTGAAGATGGCCTTATGATATTCATAAAACTAGATGTTAAAAGTTCGCGAATATTTACAAACTTACTATTAGTTAAATTACTCTTTAAAGTTCAGGATCAATTGAATTTGGATATGCCAGTCCCGACGGGACATTCCAGTTCTCAGGAGAACTTTGATGGTTGAATTTATTCTGTTGTTAAATGTCTTTCCTTTGAAGAAAATATCTCACTTATATCAGTAGGTACTGCTTAGTCTTATGTAAGATTTAATAGTTTATAATTCATTACACATCGGTTGCCATTATAGAATATTTGTTAGTTTTCTTTAAATCTGTTTTTCATCTTTTCAAAAAATGTTATCTAATTTTCTAATTTATTCAGATATGTGTTATTGAAGAACAAACTGGTAAACATTAATTTATTCATCTATAAATGAATGTAGTGTATTACCACCCAAAGTTTGCGTTCTTAAAGAAATAATTAAATTACTACGCATAAGAGCATCTACCAGCGGCTAGCATCAACACCAGATAAATATATATAAAAGTTTTTTTTTTAACGCAAAACGACATAGGATTAACTGATGAAAGAGAGGGAAAGCAGAGAAAGAGAAATGTTTGTCAACTGCGAAGTCAGAGAGAATTTGTAGGCGAGACATATTTTCGTCCCAGAAAAGGTTTAAAGGTCTTTGACTGATGGCTCAGTAAACTTCAAGAAAACTTTAGGAGGTTAAAACTTGCCTTTCTTTCATTTTCGAAATATTTGCTGTCCAAGAGTGTTCCAACTAGACTGCTTTCTCATCGAGGTATTTGTACAACACTGAAAATAGATCTCAATTATATATGGGACATATTCCTAAACATGCATGTATGTGTATGTATGTGTGTATAGATACTATTTACATGTATTATATATATATATATATATATATATATATATTTATATATATACTATATGTATATATATAATCGGTATATATACTATTATATATAATTTATAATATGATATATATTTTTATATTTGCATATGTACATTAAAAAAAATTGATATATATATTATATTATATATTATTATATATATCATATATATATAGATATATATATTATATATATATATATATATAATTATATATATATGTGTATATATATATATATATATATATATATATAATATATATATGTTTGTTTGGTATATATATATATATAAATATATATATATATTTATATATTTACATTTGCATATACACACACACACATATATATATAAAATATATATATATAGATATATATATATATATATATATATAAATATATATATATATATATATATATATATATATATATATATATATATATATATATATATATATATATATATATACATATAGATATAAGAACTGATAATTCTGGAGTGTGTGTGTATGTGTGTATACATAAAAAAAAAAAACGTTGAAAAGAAAATTAGGTTAAACGGAGGCATCAGTTATGTCCGACTTCATTAATCAAATGAAGGCGAGGCAATGAAGCTGAAAATATCATCTTTCAAAGTTAATTATCGTTAAAGGTCGTTAATGGTTAATTAGATGGCGTCAAATGCAATTTTGATGTTATAATGGAGTCACTTGGGTGTAAAATAGGACGTCTCTTTTGACATGTGATTAAAAATGATTAAAGCACATCGATAGAGAGAGAGAGAGAGAGAGAGAGAGAGAACGATGTAAGGTCAAATAGGTTCAATTGAAGAAATAAAAGATTACTAAAACTATGAAAAAATAATTCTGCAAAATATCCCACAGCGATAAAGAAATCAATTATCATCATTACATAGCAGAGAGAGAGAGAGAGAGAGAGAGAGTGAGAGAGAGAGAGATAGAGAGACCGAGAGACCGAGAGAGAAGAAACGCTGTAGGGTCAAATAGGTTCAATTAAAAAAAATAAAATATTACTAAACCTATTAAAGAATAATTCTGCAAAATATTCCACAGCGATAAAGAAATCAATTATCATCATTACATAACAGATGGAGAGAGAGAGAGAGAGAGAGAGAGAGAGAGAGAGAGAGAGAGAGAGAGAGAGAGAGGAGAGAGAGATTTCCTTAAAATGAAAAATTTAAGGCTTCTAAGAAAGTCTTCAAGAATAATAATAATAATAATAATAATAATAATAATAATAATAATAATAATAATAAAAGTAGACGAAGACCCAGAAATATACAGAGACAGGAGAATGACAGACAGAACAGAGGACTGGCACAACAAACCAATGCACGGACAATACATGAGACAGACTAAAGAACTAGCCATGCGATGGAAACACATTGGCTCAATGGCTACAGAGGGGAGAGCTAAAGAAGGAAACTGAAGGAATGATAACAGCGGGCACAAGATCAGGCCCTAAGAACCAGATATGTTCAAAGAACGATAGGACGGAAATAACATCTCCTCCCATATGTAGGAAGTGCAATACGAAAATGAAACCATAAACCACAATTAGCAAGTGAATGCCCGGCACTTGCACAGAACCAGTACAAAAAGAGGCATGATTCAGTGGCAAAAGCCCTCCACTGGAGCCTGTGCAACAAACATCAGCTACCTTGCAGTAATATGTGGTACGAGCACCAACCTGAAGGAGTGATAGAAAACGATCAGGCAAAGATCCTCTGGGACTATGGTATCAGAACGGATAGGGTGATACGTGCAAATAGACCAGACATGACGTTGAGTGACAAAATCAAGAAGAAAGTATCACTCATTGATGTCGCAATACCATGGGACACCAGAGTTGAAGGGAAAGAGAGGGAAAAAATGGATAAGTATCAAGATCTGAAAATAGAAATAAGAAGGATATGGGATATGCCAGTGGAAGTTGTACCCATAATCATAGGAGCACTAGGCACGATCCCAAGATCCCTGAAAAGGAATCTAGAAAAACTAGAGGCTGAAGTAGCTCCAGGACTCATGCAGAAGAGTGTGATCCTAGAAACGGCGCACATAGTAAGAAAAGTGATGGACTCCTAAGGAGGCAGGATGCAACCCGGAACCCTACACTACAAATACCACCCAGTCGAATTGGAGGACTGTGATAGAGCAAAAAAAAAAAAAAAATAATAATAATAACAATAATAATAATACATACAAACATAGTCATACATATAACTCAAGAAACCTACTCGTTTACGTAGGACTTTAGGAATTACCTCCTCTTTCTACTTTAACAAGTTGCAAAAGAATCACACTGGGTACTCCTACGGACGATGTGTAAATCTCTCTCTCTTCTCTCTCTCTCTCTCTCTCTCTCTCTCTAAAACTGCTCTGAAATTATTTGTTCATTTTTCACAGAAATGAAAAAAGGTCAAATGAAATAAAATGAAAATAGATAAATAGAAAGCCTTATTAAATATGTCTGTCTGTCTGTCTATCTGTCTCTCCCTCTCTCTTTAAAAAGCAATTATCACAATTTTTTTTGTCGCAGAAAAAAAAGACTCTATGCAATAGATAACAATTCTCGCAAATATTTGTTCATTTTTTCGCAGAGACAAAAAAAAATTAGATGAAGTAGAAAACAAATGAATAAAGAAAGCAAAAGAAAGCATTGTTCTCGCCTCTGAAGGAGATTAGATTTCCCAAGTGCAATTAAAGAAAGGGAAGAGGAGCGACCCAGGCACCACTAGGAGCAACTGTTATCAAATAACAGAAGATTGGTCAGGGAGGCCAAGGAGACGGTGGTGGCTGGGAAAGCAATGTCTAATTTCCCCCCCCCCCCCCCCCCCCCCCCCCCCCCCCCCCCCCCCCCCCCCCCCCCCCCCCACCCCCCCCCCCCCCCCCCCCCCCCCCCCCCCCCCCCCCCCCCCCCCCCCCCTCCCCCTCCCCGTCGCACCTCACGCACCCCCCCCCTCCTCTCTCATTGTTCACATTTTTTTCTTTTGCCACAGAAATAAAAAAAGATAAAATGAAATAACATAAAAATAAATGAAGAGAAAACAAAGGAAAATTCTCTCTCTCTTTCTCTCTCTCCTAAAAACAAAAACATTGTTCACATTTTTTTTTGTTTCTTTTGCCACAGAAATAAAGAAAGATGACATGAATAAACATAAAAATAAATGAAGAGAATACAAGGGAAAATTCTCTCTCTCTCTCTCTCTCTCTCTCTCTCTAAAAACATTGTTTCACAATTTTTTTTCTTTTGCCATAGAAATAAAAAAAGATAAAATGAAATAACATAAAAATAAAGGAAGAGAAAACAAAGGAAAATTCTCTCTCTCTCTCTCTCTCTCTAAAAACATTGTTCACAATATATTTCCTTTTGCCATAGAAATAAAAAAAAGATAAAATGAAATAGCATAAAAATAAAGGAAGAGAAAACAAAGGAAAATTCTCTCTCTCTCTCTCTCTCTCTCTCTCTCTCTCTCTCTCTCTCTCTCTCTCTCTCTTATGCTTATTGGTCAGAAATTCTATTTGCGTTTCATATTTGCTACTAAAGGTTCTTGGTATTTTAATTTTTTCTCCCTAAAGTAACTGTTAAAATGAATCCGTAAACATTCTTTATTATCCTCCTGTTTCTATCTTACAATCTTCCTTCTTCCTGTACTCTTCCTCTCATTCCCTTCCTACTTCTCTTCATTCTACCCCTCACTGTTCTGTATGAGAAAATACTGACCCAGTTGCTAGTTCTGAATTGTACACGATCACGAGAGAGAGAGAGAGAGAGAGAGAGAGAGAGAGAGAGAGAGAGAGAGAGAGAGAGAGTTCCTTTCACTAAGCCCAAAATGATGGCACTGAATTCAAGAAACGACTTTCTTAACGGGAAATAAATTACGAAAACCCTCTGTAAAAAAAAACACATACACACACACACACAAATAAGATAAAAGAAAAAGGGGTAAAGATGCCTTATCCTGAAGCTCATAATTCTAACATTATTTCTAAAAATAGACTGAGTATTTGCCTATGTTACTGTAGTAATGATGCTTTAATCAGTTCTATTTGGATGAGGGTTCCAGTTTCATGTTGTCGATCAGTTCATATTTAAATGATAAAAAAAAAAAAAAAACTGATGATCAGAAATGAATACACATTACAACTGAGAAATTTCCCTTAAATTATTTTCTGATCAATACGGATTGCTACAACTTATTCTTAGTCCAGTAATCCATAAAGAATAAATCAAGGCCAGCCGATGATAGGACTTGCCTTTTCTTATTGCAGCCATAAATCTTTTTCCGATGAATCCACGTCCTTCCATCTTCTCTCTCTCTCTCTCTCTCTCTCTCTCTCTCTCTCTCTCTCGCTAAGAACGCTGAAAAATCGGAGAGATATAACATTTTCATTTTTGGAGGCGCTAAGGGTTTTCTTTTCCTATTACAAAGATTTATGTTCTCGACCTAAAGCAAAGTTTTCTTGTAATAATAAACTAATACTATAATAGTTCCATTAGGCTTTATCGCCTTAGCAACGTTCATATTTCGCTAAGAACCGAGGTGTTATTCTCGAACGTAGAGACGGGGCTTGTCAGGCGGAGTGGCAAAGATTACGTACGAAAATGATGTCACAGAATTTTGAAAATTGGAAAGTGAAAGTTTTGCATTCATTGTCATTGCCTATTTGCCTTAGGAGAGTATGACGAAGGTCTAGTAGCCAAGTAATTTGTCCTCATAACGGAAGGATGTGAACAAATGCATTTGATATATTAGGTCAATAGAAACAATTATATTTCATCTGCAGATGCACATTTTGAACAAGAAGATATATGTATGTATGTATTTGTATAATATATATATATATATATATATATCTATATATATATACACATAGTATATATATATATATATAGAGATATATATATATAGTGAGAGAGACGAGAGAGAGAGAGAGAGAGAGAGAGAGAGATTGATTTCTAGGATGCTTTAAGTTTTCAACTATTTATTAACCAACTAACGACAATTCCTGTAATCGGTTCAATATTATGTCTTTAGCTTTTTCATCCTGCTTAGATGAATGTTTAAAATATTCTTTTTTTATAGGAAATAAAAAATAAAAAGTGAGAGTCACTGGAGAAAAGACGCAAGTTTTCGCCTGAAAAATAAATAGGAATGAAAGTTTTTCGTAGAAGGAAAATGTAACGTTATTGGGAAACATGTTTTATGAAAAGTAATTGCTGCCTCAGCTGCGTTGATTTGGGAAACCTAATTTATCCAGTATTGTAGCCGAAAAATATATTTTTTTTTGCAAGATACTGTAGTTAAGACCACGTACTCCTCAGAACAATCACAATTAAGTACTGCCTAACGAGCTATTTGCTTTGTATGTCAGTCAGACAGTTTTACAAAGCCATAACTTGATGTCCAGCTTTGGGCAGTTGAGTTGGGAATAATGTTGTCATTAACCAGTGTATATTTCACGTATTTTGATAATGCTCCTTATAGAAAATATTTCCACGCTGGAAATGCAAGCGAATCAAGAGTAGTATAATACTAACGCCTTGAAATATGATATACTACAACCACTCTTGACAGCAGAATGGTTAAAGTCGCTGAAAGTCGTCTATCTGTTGGGCGTTCGAATCTCCCACGAATTGGATATTAAACGACAGTTGTCGCTTAATGTTCGTCAGTGTAAAAAAAAAAAAGTCACGGTGTATGCGATAAACATTCATATTAAAGCATATATGTTGGGTATTCAAATTAAGCTATACGAATAACTTGATCACGAAATATATAAAACGTGATGCTATGTATTACCTTTATTAAGCTCTATATATATATATATATATATATATATATATATATATATATATATATATATATATAATATATATATGTAAATGTATATATATAATATATATATCATAGAGATAACAAAACCTACCTACATCTCTTATATGGCCCAACCCAACAAATGACGAATGAAAAACAATATGTATATAAAAACAAAATTGATTCAAGATTTTCTTGAAGGAGTTCCAATACACGCGATCTCAGTGCACGAGAATCTCTCATGTTCATTCACATGATCAGGCAAAATCCTCCTTGATCCGTAGGAGATGTGTCCGTGAATACACAAGAGAAATAAAACTTCATTTCACGAGTTCATATCCGGGGAAGGGAGGAATTATTGTCCCTTCTCCTCCCTCTGCAAAATCCCTCTCGTGGATTCCTACCAGACATTCCTGAGAAGTAACTTGTTGTATGGAATACGTTTAGCTGGAATGGGAACTGCATATGTTGCCCTTGGATGAGTGTGTACTGTATATATATATATATATATATATATATATATATATATATATATATATATATATATATTATATATTATATTATATATATATATATATATATATATATATATATATATATATATATATATATATATATCTATATAAATATTATATATATATATATCTATATATATATATATATATATATATATATATATATATATATATATATATATATATATATATATATATGCTTAAAAATCACAGTAGATGCACGTGACTTCATGATATAAGGGAATACCACAGGGAAAATAATAAGCAGATATTTGTAGCCGAGCAGTTGAAAAGAAAGCTACAAGGTAAACAAAAATTTCAAGAATACCGGTTGGTTACTTGTCAAAAAAGGTGAAATCAAAGAGATAATCCAGGATAATCAGAGATCACACGGTCACAAATTAAAACAGTCTTAACCATAAGATAAACGGAAGCTTAGCCATACAAAGTCAAAAATATTTATACAACTGAATATATTAATTTTGTTGCTTATAATTATATAAAACTTTTTTTATCATGAAGGCATCGAGTTAAAACAAACCAAGACTTATTTGATTTGATGAAACAAGATTCAATGATATTCCTTTTAAGTGTGTCGCTACACGGCATTAAGGATCTTGCCTGACTCCAGGTAATAGGATGATCTAAATCTCTCATATGTACAAATAATGTATTCGATATTTGACCAGCTCTCACTGAATATTGGTGCTGTTTGATTCGTTGTGAAAGTGATTTTCCAGTTTGTCCTTAATATATTTTATCACTTTTTACAAGCGAACTAGTGGTTGTGTTAATATGAAGAATGAAGGAATTCAACATCTGATAGCACACGATATCTGTCAGATTTCAGATTTCATGTCATGTTCAGGATTTGTTTCACAGTAAAGAAATGAACTAAGTCTTAACAAACATCTTTTCGCTAACACTCAGAAAGAGAGAGAGAGAGAGAGAGAGAGAGGGACGATAACAAAGAAACTAGACCGTCTGTTGACAACCGCCGAGTCATAGGAGAAGCCGGGTATCCCAAAATGTTTGACAAACACTTGAAATTGTGGCCAGAAAACATTAATATTACAACAATCTCCCACCGAACTAAACGGGCGGAGGCTTACCTAAGTCACTGCAAAATATCTCCGAGGTGAGGTGAAGTACTGTAGGCATTACTTAACGTTCTTTACAGCGTCCCTTCGGCTCCTAGCTGCAACCCCTTTCATTCCTTTTACTGTACCTCCGTTTATAATCTCTTGCTTTCTTCTTAGTTTTTGCCCTCTCCCTACAATTGATTCATAGTGCAACTACGAGGTTTTCCTCCTGTGACACCTTTCAAACCTTATTCTCAATTTCCTTTTTAACGTTGAATGACCCCATCATGGGTCCTAGTGCTTGACCTTGGCCTAGATTCTTTATTCTATTCTACTGCAAAATGTGACCAATAATTTTCCTGCCCTGCTGACTACTCAAACCATAAAATTCTGATTTACTCCCTTTCCTTTCATGAAAAAAAAAAGAAGAAACCCAGACATCCTTTGCTGGCCTACTTCCAAAACGCGCAAAAATGACTCTCATTTCCATCTGATGAACCTGTGACCTTCTTCCCCTGTGAACCCCTCGAATCGTCGCTTGTCGTCGCCGCCGCCGCCGCTCCTCTTTCTTCCCCCTTCCCCAGGAAAGCAGGAGCAGGGGCAGGGGGGAGGGAGAGGTCGTCAATCCACAATTCAATGGCCGTCCTGAATCACCAGATTTATTGCCACATCCAGGATCCTCCGACCCTCGGCTGAGGTGACGTTTCCTTTATTTATCGCCCGGGTCGGAGTTCATTCCCACTTCCAAGGAATGCGACGTCGTGTCAAAGGCTGCCGTCTTGCTGTTGGTTTGCTTGCCAATCTCTCTCTCTCTCTCTCTCTCTAGCTACATAGTTCTTTATCTAATATCTGACATATAGGTTCATCTCTGAAATGGAAACGCTTTAATACGCAGAATTCCTTTTCTGCTTAAATTGTAGCATTATAATCTCCAGTGTGTGTGATGCTAAGGTTCACTAAGGTATGTTTGTTTTGCTCCAGTAGTCTTTTCTTTTTAAATTCCAGCACTGTACATAGTCCAGTGTGCAATGCCAAACTTTACTGGGGCAAGGTTTTGTTTGAGAAGTCCTTTCTGTTTAAAGTCCAGTACTATATATTGCCCATTGTACAGAACCAAAGTTCACTGGGTAAGGTTTGGTCCCAGAAATCCTTTTTTTTTTTCTTTTTAAATTCCAGTACTATATATTGTCCAGTGTACAGTGCCAAAATTCACTGAGGTAAGGGCTCGTTCCATAAGTGCCAAAGCTCACAGGGGTAAGGTTTTGTTCCAGAAGCCCTTTCTGTTTTAATTCCAGTACTATATATTGGCCGATGTACAGTGCCTGTACAGTGCCAAAGTTCACATGGGTAAGGGTTCGTTCCTGAAGCCCTTTCTATTTAAACTCCAGCACTGTATATTGTCCAGTGTACAATTCCAAAGTTCACTTGGGTAAGGTTTCGTTCTAGAAGTTATTTTCTTTTTAAATTGCAGCACTACACAGTTCCAGTGTATACTGCTAAAGTTCATTTGGGTAAGTCTTTGTTCCAGAAGTTCCCTACTGTTCATATTCCAGTATTGTATAGTATTAACTGTACAGTGCCATAGTTCATTGACTATTCTTTCGTAACAATCAAATGCTCAGTGACAATGGCTATTTGAAGCCACTCTTGGTCTCAGGCAATCTGATTATGATGGTTAGGCAAATCAATCTACATATCGCTCACACAAGCGAAGGTAGAGAGCATAAATAAGTTTAATAAACAAGTGGTCGAAGTTAGTAGGTAACATTGTTAGAGTAAGAAATTTTTGTATAATTTAGTGTTCTGTCACCTAGGCATATCCGGATTGTAGGATGATACCTACCATCATCAGAGTCATTCCTCAATGCTCCTGTCTAGGAAATCCTGCTTGATGAATGTTACGTCATTCTGAAAGTCGAGAAGAAAACTCGTCTGCAATTTTCTCTCAAAAGTTGAACCTTGACATTTATCATCGATCAAAAGTTGTCCCTGAACTCATTTTTCCACGGTTTAAATCTCCTCCAGTTTTCATTAAATTGCCCATGGAAAGCTAATGAATTAATCATCACCTTGCAGTTGCCCAGCCTTTTTGTGTTTATCAACGTCACAGAATATGCTTTCATCATCGCTTCAATTATACATCAATTATCCCAGCAGGGTTTCAAGAAATCAATGGCTTCTTTGATGTATATGTCATCAACTAGTTTGCAGTGAACAGGAAGAAAGTTACTTTAACGAAAACATTGCTTCATGTAATCAGTTTACGAGGTAACGCACCTGGATTTCGGAACGATATGCCTATAAAGCCTATACTATGAATGAAAAATGTGAGATATGAGGCATCATTCATTTCCAGGAATATCTATCGAACTTGAAGTGAGCTTCGTTGACAGGCAAAACTCTTTTTGCAACGATGACATTATACTGATAATTCTTTGTTCCAGCAATGACTTATATTCCTGTACGGAATAGTCGGCCTCATTTTTTGGGTGATTTCTTACCTTTTTTAATCCGGAATAAATAAGCTAAATGGAGGATCTATGTCCACGATTCAAGAGTCATCTTTAATGTCAACTGGCGCCGGATGTTCTTCAAGCCACGGTATCAATGGAATGTTTTAATGTCTTACGGCATCATCTGCCAGGTATTGAGTTCATTCTGACTTGCAGACATTGAAGGCAAGGTCATACCAATAGTGTAAACGGAGCTTCGACAAACACTGACTCTTTATGTTCCTAACCTGCTGCGAAGCGCCTCAGTGGCGTGATCGGTATGGTCTTGGCCTGCCACCTCGGTGGCCGTGAGTTCGATTCTCGGGCATTCCATTGAGGGGTTAGAGATGTGTATTTCTGGTGATAGAAGTTCACTCTCGACGTGGTTCGGAAGTCACGCAAAGCCGTTGGTCCCGTTGCTGAATAACCACTGGTTCCATGCAACGTAAAAACACCATACAAACAAACAAACAAACAAGCTAACCTGCTGCGAGGTGCATAGCTTTCCAGAACTCTCGTCAGAAGACTTTCCATGCGTAGTTTAACAGCACCGGATTCCAGGTGTTTGTGACATATGGTGAAGAGATTCTAAGCCGAGGTAATTGCATGAACTCCGTAGCGGGGTAGTGCTGTCAGTGCACCTCACGTGGTGCACTGTAGGTAGGCATTACTTAAGGGTCTCTGCAGCGTCCCCTCGGCCCCTAGCTGCAAACTCTTTCAGTCCATGTACTGTAACTCCGTTCATATTCTTTTTCTTCCGTTTGATCCGCCCCCCCCCCCCCTCCCCTTCTTAACAATTGTTTCATAGCGCAACTGCGAGGCTTTCCTTTTATTACACCTTTCAAACATTATAACTGTTAATTTCTCTTTCAACGCTGAATGATCTCGTAGGTCCCAGCTCTTGACTCTGGGTCTAAATTCTATATTCTATTCTATTCTATTTATTCTATTCTATTCTATTCTATTCTATTCTATTCTATTCTATTCAATTTTTTCATAATGGAGAGACACCATGTCACAATTTTATCGTCTTTTATTATTAACTCTCATTGTTTATGATGCATCATGTAGTTAAAATACACTCGGCAAACTTTTTTAATGGATCGACAAAATTAGAAACTTGAAGGAAATTGCGTCCTTTTCTTGAATCATAAAAGTTCAGCACCAAGTGCCCTGAGCAGAGCAGCCTGAACGAGTGCCCGAACAACATTTCATACCACGAAGCTGAACTCATTTGCATACACCCCCAACGTTGGTCCTTCTGAGTCAAAAGTTTGAGAGTTGTAAACTTGGAATGTTCTTTTCTTTCTGTATAGCAGCTATACTTCCTATTGCATATTAACATATGCAGTAAAACTCTCTCTCTCTCTCTCTCTCTCTCTCTCTCTCTCTCTCTCTCTCTCTCTCTCTCTCTTCAGTGGCCTAGTTTGAATATTATCAATTAACCATGTCTCTGTTTGCTTGTCTGTCTGCCGCCCCCCAGCCCCAGCACCCCGCCCCCCAGCACCCCCCCCGCCCCCCAGCACCCGCCCCCCAGCACCCCGCACCCAGCCCCCCAGCCACGCCTCATCGAAAAAAACCTAATTTGAATATTTTCATTTTAGAACGCTCTTATCATTAGCATCTAAACCGCAGCTTGGCATTGCAATCAGGTTTAATTCTTGTGAGAATTAGGCCCCAAGAAGCCTAAAGTAACCAGTAACGAAGGCTCTGTTTGTATGATATCCAGCCTATGGGAGCAATGTAGGTAATAGGCAACGTTGATAACATTATGTCTTGCCATTGTCCATATGGAGCGCGTGTTGAATATTCATGTTGATCAAACTAGAATCTAGCTAAATACACAGAGCTAAATAGTTTTGTTCAGCAAGACTTGGATTAGTTGAAATTGAGTTACTGGAAGTGTGAACAAATAGATTGTAGGCCAGTTGTGATGCGCATAAAATTTCGAGGACTAATTTGATAACTGAGGATGGATTATCTGTCTTTATAAACTCCCCATTCGAGAATTATACAAACGTTGAATCTAAATTAAATTTGTATAAGTGAATTAAATGATTCAAGACTTATGATGACCGTAGTGAGAAAACCGGGCTTTTCGTTGGCTGACAAAAACTGGAGTGAACTATAGCGATACAACTTAACCAAGCCTTCCCTAACCTAACTTAGGGCACCGTATCGTATCTGATGGAATGGTCTGAAACACTGCCCACTTACGTCCTAATCTGACCTTGGGCACTGTATATCATATACATGAATACAGGAACGCAGCATACCTTATCCTAACCTAGAGCACCATATCACTTTGAAAAACATATTCAATTTAATTGTTATGTAGTAAGGCTAAGGCTAGGCCTACTAGCCATTTG
>NC_087206.1:87020654-87028154 GCF_015104395.2 Macrobrachium nipponense
ACTCAGGACTGCAGTTACAGGCCTTAAACCACACGGCCATCAAGGGAGGTATAAGTTGATACCGACTGCCACCTACAAATCACTGTCGAACTCTGGTATTTTTAATTAGAATATATATCAACCCACGTCTACCATGTTAACCATGTAGTGCGGTTGCCACACAGCCATATTATGAATGCATTTTATCACATCACTGTCATTCATATACAAGCATTAAGCTACAAATGTCCTTTAATATCCAATTCACTTTTCCTCGGAAATAATAAATGTTCATATATGTTAATCGAAGGGGAATTTTTTGGTTCATAATAAGTTCGTCGTCTTGCACTACACGGTTAACATGGTAGAGGTAGGTAGATATAGATTCTAATTACCAACCCGAGTTTGACAGTGATTTGTAGGTGGGAGTCTGTATCAGCTTATACCTCCTTTGATGGCCGTGGGGTTTAAGGCCTGTCATTGCATTCCTAAGTTCTGATCTTCTGTTGTTCGATCCCACGAGACGACGAACTTATCAACTAAAAAATTCCATTTATGTTTACAAAGTATATGAATATATATTATTTCTAAGGTAGCGCAATTGGATATTAATGGAAATTTGTAGCTTAATGAGCTTTGTGCATATATATATATATATATATATATATATATATATATATATATATATATATATATATATGTAGGTATGAATCGGAATCATCTTATGCCTCCCTTGATGGCTGTGTGGTTTAAGGCATGTCACTGCAGTTCTGAGTTCTGAGCTTCCGTGGTTCGATCCCACGAGACGACGAACTTATTATCTACTAAAAAATTCTCCTTCGGTTAACATATATGAAAATATATTATTTCCGAGGTACAGTGAATTGGATATTAAAGGACATTTGTATCTTAATTCTTGTATATATTGTGTGAGTGTGGGTGTAAGTTTTTGTGTGTGCGTGTGTGTATAAAATTTAATTTTTAACAACTGAGTGTGCTATGCGTAAATATTCCGATTTGGGGTATAGTATATATAATTTTACAAGAAATTGCCGTACATTAAAAAAAAAGTGGCCGGTATATTGAAAATGCAAGTATAAGGGAAGAAGTCATTGATTATAATAAAGACATACACAATCATTTCAACCTAACATTTTATTTTAGCAGCATCAAATTTGTACTCGTATCTCGGAGATCTCCCATGAGATAGCTCTGAAAAGACGCCCACTTGAGCGCAACAATAAGAGATTCCTAAAGAAATATGAGGTCTAAAATGGAAATAAAACCCTTCGCTTTTGAATATCCACTCGCGAGGCCACAAACCAATTTGCGTCGGGAGTAGGAGGCTGGAAAGAGAATGACGGCTTTTTGCGGGTCGCGTTCCCAGGTGCAGAGTACAATAATTCAACGCTTGTTTTATAGTAGATTCACACCAACCGTGCATTTGATGTCTAGGCCAGACCCTTACAACGCTCCTGATTGGCTGGTGATAAGCTAGTCACAGGGCTGGAAACTCTCATTCTCTCGAGAGAGAATTCACATAGGCAGGGGATCTATGTTCCACCTTTCCTGAGGGATACTTTTTAAAGACATATCCCTCAGGAGAGGTGGAACATAGATCCTACCCATGTGAACTCTCGAGAAGACTGAGAGTTTCTAGCCCTGTGATTGGCTTATCAACAGCCAATCGCGAGCGTCATAAGGGACCGTGCATATATATATATATATATATATATATATATATATATATATATTATATATATATATATATATACATATTTATATATATATATATATATATATATATATATATATATATAATATATATATATAGTATATATATATATATATGCACGGTTGATGTGAATCTACTATAGTAATAGTTCCACGTATTTAACGAATGAATTTTTTAAATATTAATTTCTATGAAACATTGGGATAATGAGGATATGAATACAAAGCCGATGATTACAGCTCAGCTGGCACTGAAACGTGGTGCAGTCTTCTTAAAGCAATAGATAGCAAAAAAATCAAAATATTGCAGTTAAACAACCTAGCATCTTTGTGAAAAGAACTTGTCCAGGCCAGAGAGAGAGAGAGAGAGAGAGAGAGAGAGAGAGAGAGAGAGAGAGAGAGAGAGAGAGAGATGGATGCCCTTTGCTCGTATTTAGGGATATTAAACTTTGTATAAGACTTTTGTAATGGGGAAACTAAGATTGATTGATTGATTGTGTATTATATCTGGCGTTACAACATCTGGGTAATTGACACCGGGGAAACTAAGATTGAATTAATGTGGTATAGTTTACAAAAGTGATTGCTATATAAAAGCAAGGCCGTGTATGTTTGATATTTATTTCTGTTATGTATTCATCACCTCAAATTCAATACATTCCTGTAGAAGACTAAGCAGCCGTCATTGATATTATGGTCGGTATAATGTCAACAATTATAGAGGTTTCGTGTTTATTTGCTGAATTTACATAAAGACCAAGTACGTAGTTTTTTCATTACAATTTCTAGCTTTATTATATTCACAATGTGTCATTTTTCATTTGATTGCATTAGTTATAAAAATAAATATATCACTTTAAAATGCATGATAGAATATTGGAAAACAGTATTTAGCCGGTTCAAATTCCCCTCGAACTAGGAGCTAACTATAATTAGGCTAGATTCTATTTAGATACAATAAGATATTTGAATGCACGAGTTTTTAATATTCTCAGCAAACTTCATGCTAAATAACACAAGGGCATATTTCCTGATGAATAGATAATCATGGCAAAAGAGTTAGTAAGTTAGTAGTAGGTGAAGTTTTGTAGCATAAACATCATTGCATACATGCAATTTGAGGTTATCTATATATAAAAAATATTTCGGTGCATTAGAATGTCAACATTGATAAATTAGAATGAGTAAAATACTTGCAAGGCAAATGTTGTTATCGACGACATTTACTCTATTTGCTTGTACGCCTCAACATTTAGTTAAACATCCTGCGAGTTTTTTTAAAGGAAATCGTCCAGCACTTAGAGAGAGAGAGAGAGAGAGAGAGAGAGAGAGAGAGAGAGAGAGAGAGATCAAAACCATGTCATATCTCAGTGAACCATTCTGCAGATATATGGAGGGTAATCGTCCAGCCCTAGAGAGAGAGAGAGAGAGAGAGAGAGAGAGAGAGAGAGATCAAAACCATGTCATATCTCAGTCAAACATCCTGCAGATATATGGAGGGTAATCGTCCAGCCCTTAGAGAGAGAGAGAGAGAGAGAGAGAGAGAGAGAGAGAGAGAGAGAGAGAGAGAGAGAGAGATCAAAACCATGTCATATTTCAGTGAAACATTCTGAAAAAATGTCCAATCCTTAAGAGAGAGAGAGAGAGAGAGAGAGAGAGAGAGAGAGAGAGAGAGAGAGAGAGAGAGACGCATCCGCCTGCCTATACCTTTAATAAAGCTCTCGCAGAAGGGAGCAAACTAGGTTATAAACGCCTCCCTTTCATTTCGACCACCGGGTGTTTCAGCAATCAAGGGCCGGGTGGGTTTCGTAAGCTCATACAGAGGGAGGAGTCCCTTCCTTCCTTCCTTCCTTATGAGTTCGTTTGTTGCAGAAAGGAAAGAGGGGAACTCGAAACAATAAAAGACAACAGTCCAGTAACTTTACAGACAGGGGCTCAACTTGAATTTTCATTCAGATTGGATCGTATGCAGTATATCAGGCTGCTTATGATGAATATGCATGGAAATTAGTAATACGTTTTCATAATAAAATTCAGCAATGTTGCAAGTAAGGACAAACTGACAAGAATTTTCCTTCAGATGTTATTTTTATCTCATCGTCTTAAAATTAGAATGAAGTCTGTAGGTCAAAGACCTTTGGATTCGAGAGGAGAAACTAAACTGCTGTGTGTGTGTGTGTGTGTGTGTGTGTGTGTGAGAGAGAGAGAGAGTCTCTGATTTTTCTCTCCTTAGACGCCACAAGTCTGGTAATATCTATCATGCTGCTATTATATATATATATATATATATATATATATTAATATATATATATATATATATATATATATATATATAGATATATATATATATATATAATTATATAATAAATACATTTGAAAATATTTATTTCTGTATACCCAAGTTCAACACTGCACTAATGTTTTATACATTTCTGGCTATGGAGTAAGGATGATGAAATAAAAAAAGTATTCCATTATTAGTTGTATGTATTCACTGCAGGTCGTCTCTACATATTTAGATGTAATTTACCTTTTTTTTCATGTGACCAAACACACAGTAATACTCGTGGATGAGAACTATTAAGGGCATAGAACTATACTCTGCTTTTTTCCATCTGTCCATCCGCCTGTGTGTTTTCGCATGGTAACACTGCGTCCCGGGCTTTAAATAGTTACGCTCTGTGTAAGTTTTAGGTAAATAAAAGGATATCTGGGTGTACAGACGGCCAACGAAGAATTGGCGTAGTTTCTTAATTCATTGTTCGTTATGGAAATATTGCCATATGCAGGTGCCAGATTATTTACTTAACAATAAATAACATTTCCTTTCAAAGGTGCTATACTTGAAATAAATTACATTAGGACTGAGTAGACTTATTCAACGTATTAAAGATAATTATTTTGCAAAGTAAGGAAAATATATACCGATGGGTCCACGATTTCTAATTTTATTCTCAACTGTGGCTTCCTGACAGCATACCGAAGATTTTGAAGTTAGCTTTGCTGCCGCTCGAGTCTTGACTCAACATATCGTACTGCACTGGGGTGTTATCATTTCGTCTCCTACAGCCGATAAATAATACGTCAAGGCGTTAACATTCTTTGAAAACGATGTTTAGTTAAACTAATTTTGTCCTTTGATCAATAAAATAATTTGCATGACTCATTTAGTGGGCCTAAATTGGACTTCTGATTTTCCCACATGATTAGCCTAGGTTTATTTTCAGCAGCATACTTTCTCGGATACGTAATATTAATGAATATTTAAATCGACAATATATATATATATATATATATATATATATATATATATATATATATATATATGTATATATATATTAATCTGCTTTATTTGACTATTCCCATTATTCTTGTTTTATTAGCCATTTTGTTTTTTTTTTTTTTTCGCCTCTCTTCTTATCCTTTTCATTATTGCTTAACATAATTAACTCAGACCTAGCTATTCAAAGTCAAAAAGCAATCATAAAAAAATCAAACGAATATAATTCAGTCTTATTTTTTATCGAATTCCTTGCATATCATCCTGTTTCATTTGGACACCTTGGAAAGCTGTGGGAGTCAAAACTGACGAATACATTAAGAAAGGCTTACTTTCCTTAAAGCTTTTTTAGGTTGATCTTTCTGTAGCTATTCATTTCTTCTAAATAGAAATTAATTTAAATTAGTTTCACATGCATACCTACTAGACCTACTACCGTAAGCATATTATAAGTAGCTGAAAGGATAAGAAATATGAAAGGTGACGTTCTCGTTTAAGTCTATTTCATATGTTTTTTATTTTTTTTTATTATTATTTTTTTTCCCAAAGAAAAACCTACTGCTTTAATCAAGGGCTGCTCTTTGACGGCTACAGGGTGTAACACGATTGTATGCACACATTTTATGGAATGAAAGATAAAGTTTCTTTGAACAGAAAATATTTTATAACCATGCATTTTGAGGCGTCCGTTGTCGGTGCAGGGAATTTTAAAATAACCGTTATCATTAGTGATGCTTTCACGAGCTGGAGTTCGTAGTGAGAACTGAGAAGTCAGATCTAGTCGCCTGAGATGTAGAAGAGAGCGGAGGTGGCGTATAGGAGTGATGGGAGGATTAGGCCGATGTTAATAAAGTATCTCCCAATAAAATGTATTCTTTAGGTTTTGAAGAAAAAAATGCATGCATCATTGAAACGTTCCCCTCCTTATCCGTGGTATTCACTGGCCACCGATAAAAAACAAAACAAAAAGAGCAAGCCTAACTGAATCTCTCATCCATCAAAGATAAGTTTGCTTATTTATTAGACTTATTCATTAGACAACAATCAAAGACTTCAAGTGTAGATTTAAAAATCTCTTCCTCTCCATCTACAGTATTCATTAGACACCAGTCATAAGCGTAGAACTAGTTATGATTCCTGGTTCAGCAATGTCGTGACGAGGCACTAGAATTCACAGTTCACAAATGAATGTTGCTCAGCAACATTTACACTAATGTATTGTCTTGCTCTCATGAGGTGCTTCGAGGTATTGCCGTTCTTTGAACAATTTTATTGATCTATGTATGATTCTCTCCGGTTTATTAAGCTTTCTTGATATCTCTCCAACAGAAACTTGCACCGAATGCAGTGCAATAATTCTCTCGCTCATCGAGGGATGTTTCTTAGACCGATAAATGACACGTTGACATTAGATTCCCGTGCACATAACATCAAAAGCAATAGAGTGAGGTCGCCTGGTTCACACTGTTAAGATATCTTTTTTTTTCTTTTTCTTTTTAAATTTGATAGCATTTTGTGAGATTCCAGTGTTTTCTGTAAAATTTAACAAATGGAATAGTTCAACTACCTTCAACTTAATATTGAAGTGATAATTTAAGGACTATGTTTATGTGATACTACTAGTGATAGGTGTCTCCTATCTATTTGGTAATGTATATCTATGATTGTGATATGACGTTTTTTATCACTTCGTTTCGTTCACGTCAATTTTGTTATATGGAAAATAGTTTTACACAGTAACATAACATAATGTTCTAAAGATATCAGCGACTGTTTTTAACGTCATTACACATGATTTCTTCCATCTTTGAAAAGAAAAATAGATAAATAAGGCATGAATCGTGCGTCAGGAGGCAGGTGAACGAAAAATTATGAAACTCGGCCACGAGTTTTTTTGGCCGACAGTACATTATGCCACGAGTTTTTTGGCCGGACAGTACATTTGGGCAACTGAAAATTGTGTTTGAATAAATTACAGTAAGCTAATTACACCGTTAATATTCGAAATAGGATATTATTATTATTGTTGAATGTAAGCTGAATGTAACTATTTAAAGCCCGGGACGCAGTGTTACCATACGCATACACCACAGCCGGATGGACAGATGGAAAAAAACAGAGTATAGTGCTCCTCGTGTGGTGTAATAACTAAAGGGTGTTTGCAGCGTTCTCTCGGCCTTCAGCTGCACCCGCTCTTTGGAATTTTACTTTACCTCCATTTTAGCTTCCTTTCTGTAGTATTACTGTCCAGCCTCTCAAACTATCACTCCGAAAGTGACCACCCATGGATGAGTGAAATGTGATATATATATATATATATATATATATATATATATATATATATATATATATATATATATCTATACTATGTATATAGATATATATAATGTTATATATATATATATAGATATATATATATATATATATCTATATATATATATATACTATGTATATATATATATATATATAATATATATATATATATATAATATATATATATATATATA
>NC_087206.1:87033154-87080654 GCF_015104395.2 Macrobrachium nipponense
ATAAATAAATAAAAGCTCGTATCTTGTTGCCCATTTCCGGAAAGCCTAATCATTTTAATGACAATTGGAGGGAAGGAACCCCTTATAACATCATCCTTGGAGACTATATAAAGCATCAGTCTTGCACAATGCAGAAGAACGTGACAGGTACTGTAGAAGTGACGTCGGAAAGTACTCGAGCAATCAACTAACGTCAGCTATTGCGAATTAGATACATGAATAAAACACAGGAAAAAAAAAAAAGAAACACAACCTCGAGACATATCACTTGTATTAAACAGGTAATAATATTAATTTTGAATTAATCTTATGTTATTTCATTTTTATATTATCCTTATATTCCTGCAGTCAGTTCGTATTATTATTATTATTATTATTATTAATTGTTATTATTATTATTATTATTATTATTATTATTATTTATTATTATTATTTATTTATTTTTTTTTTCGCAGTCCTCCAATTCGACTGGGTGGTATTTACAGTGTGGGGTTCCGGGTCGCATCCTGCCTCCTTACGAGTCCATCACTTTTCTTACTATGTGTGCCGTTTCTAGGATCACACTCTTCTGCATGAGTCCTGGAGCTACTTCAGCCTCTAGTTTTTCTAGATTCCTTTTCAGGGATCTTGGGATCGTGCCTAGTGTTCCTATGATTTTGGGTACAATTTCCACTGGCATATCCCATATCCTTCTTATTTCTATTTTCAGGTCTTGATACTTATCCATTTTTTCCCTTTCTTTCTCTTCAACTCTGGTGTCCCATGGTATTGCGACATCAATGAGTGATACTTTCTTCTTGATTTTGTCAATCAACGTCATGTCTGGTCTATTTGCTCGTATCACCCTATCTGTTCCGATACCATAGTCCCAGAGGATCTTTGCCAGATCGTTTTCTATCACTCCTTCAGGTTGGTGCTCGTACCACTTATTACTGCAAGGTAGCAGATGTTTCTTTCACAGGCTCCAGTGGAGGGCATTTGCCACTGAATCCTGCCTCTTTTTGTACTGGTTCTGTGCAAGTGCCGGACATTCGCTTGCTATGTGGTTTATGGTTTCATTTTTCCTATTGCACCTCCTACTTATGGGAGAGATATTATTTCCATCTATCGTTCTTTGAACATATCTGGTTCTTAGGGGCTGATCTTGTGCCGCTGTTATCATTCCTTCAGTTTCCATCTTGAGCTCTCCCCTCTGTAGCCATTGCCATGTGTCATCGCTGGCTAGTTCTTTAGTCTGTCTGATGTATTGTCCGTGCATTGGTTTGTTGTGCCAGTACTCTGTTCTGTTTGCCATCGTCCTGTCTCTGTATATTTCTGGGTCTTCGTCTACTTTTATCAGTCCTTCTTCCCATGCACTCTTTAGCCACTCGTCTTCACTGGTTTTCAGATATTGCCCCAGTGGTCTGCTCTCCATGTTGACGCAGTCCTCTATACTTAGTAGTCATCTCTCTCCTTCCTTTCGTGTTATGTATAGACTGTCCGTATTTGCTCTTGGGTGTAGTGCTTTGTGTCATATGTTTCCTAGTTTTCTGGTCTATGCTGCGGAGTTCTGCCCTCGTCCATTCCACTATTCCTGCGCTGTATCTGATTACTGGCACTGCCCATGTGTTTATGGCTTTTATCATATTTCCGGCGTTGAGGTTTGACTTGAGTATCGCCTTGAGTCTCTGCATATATTCTTTCCTGATCGTGTCCTTCATCTCTTGGTGTTTTATATCCCCTCCTTCCATTATTCCCAGGTATTTGTATCCCGTCTCATCTATGTGTTTGATGTTGCTCCCATCTGGTAGCTTTATCCCTTCAGTTCTTGTTACTTTGCCCTTTTGTATGTTGACTAAGGCACATTATTATTATTATTATTATTATTATTATTATTATATTATTTTCTTATTATTATTATTATTATTATTATTAGAAACTGAAATCTATGCATATGGTACAAGGCCACTGGGGCCAAAGAATATGATGTTCGCTAGGAAGAAGTATGCACGGAAACTTTCGTATAGGTGTTTAATTTTTTTTTTTTTTAGCGGAGAGATAAAGAAAGAGATGGGTGAAAGTGGGGACAGTTCAGAGAGAGAGAGAGAGAGAGAGAGAGAGAGAGAGAGAGAGAGAGAGAGAGAGAGAAGTGGGGGAGTAGGGGTGTGGAATGAAATATTTTCAGTTCGATCAAACAGACCATATACTAGATTCTGACGTTTCTAATTAAGTCAGTATCGTGTTGCTTTTTAACTGAGTACTTGTAACGGTATATTTTATATAGAATGTATGAAAAGCAATGACCTCTGTCATGGATTCTGAATGCGGAATAACATGTGAGAGAGAGAGAGAGAGAGAGAGAGAGAGAGAGAGAGAGAGAGAGAGAGAGAGAGAGAGAGAGAGAGAAGAACGTCTGTTTTCGAAGATTTTCTGTTGTTAAATCAGTTAGTAATTTAGTAACAAAATAATCCTTTTCTTATATCAGAACGAGGGTATTTATCAGCTATAACTGTTCATGGGTTGTAAAGTTTAGTTAAAATTAAGTTAATGTAATTAACGTATTTGAATTTCACTACAATATTTAGCAGGGTCGTATGACGTTACTATTGAAATATATAATTATACAAAAATGTATGTGAATATATACACATATAGGTATGTATATATATAAACTTATTATATATATATATATATATATATATATATATATATATACATACATATATATAGTATATTATATATATATATAATTATATATATATATATATATATATTATATATTCAACATAAACTGTTTGTTTCTTTAAGCTTTGGTCTGAACAACAAGTGATATCTCTTTAGAATGTTCAGACATAAACGTGAAAGATGTTTTACTTAGGTACGGAATTCGAGCATTAAATATAATTAGAAAAGTCCAAAGGGTATGATTCCAAGATAATAAGGTTCATTATTTTTATAATCTTAATTATTTATCTGATTATTGAGTAGCAAAGGTTATCCAACAAACAGGTGAATAGATAAGATTAGAAAATAAATAAAGAGATCAGAAAAAATAACCACGAGCATGATTTCTTCATGAGCATACCATGGCCATAGTCACGTCCTATTATCGTTAATTATATAATCATCGTTTTGTAGTCATCAGAACCTTTAGTTTAAATGACCACAACAGAGAAAGACCACTCAATAACACAACATTCTATAAGCTCGATCGACTCTGAGAAAATCGCCCTGTTTTGAAACTCTTGATAAAACAGGAGGAGCACTTTCGTGTGTCGAGGCGAACTTTTGTTTCTTGGGGGACTGCAACGTCGACTTCTTCTTCCCAGACCATTTAAATGAGAGACAAAAATCAATTGAAACTTCTCGACAAAAATGCTAATCTGGAGGAGGAGGAGGAGGAGGGGGAGGAGGGTGGGTGGGGGAGGGGGCGGGCCAGGCGTGGGGGCGGGTTGGTTTGGATCTCTAATTCACGTAACGTCGGAGTTCCCATAATATGAGAGGCGTTTAGAACTTCAAGAAGGTGAGAGAGAGGAGAAGAGAGGAGAAGAGAACGAGAGAGAGATAGAGAGAGAGAGAGAGCGAGAGAGATGAGAGAGAGAGAGAGTTCTTTTAAGCCTCTTCTTTTCTATCTTGTAAAAATTTTTGGATACATTTTTGGAGACCTTTTTTTTTTGAAATTGCTTAAATGATTTACTTGTTGGCATATCAGTTTGCTTTGTAACTGTTATGTTGATGATGATCCTGGGAGGTAAATACATGTATATATATATATATATATATATATATCTATATATATATATATATATATATAATAATATATATATATATGTATATATATATATATATATATATATATATATATAATATTATATAATGCTTAATATAATATAATGATATATATTATATATATATATACGTACATAATATTATATATATTATATTTATAATCCAATTTATAATAATATTAATATTTATATATATATATATATATGTATATATATTATATAATATATATGTGTGGATTATATATATATATATATATATATATACAATATACATATATATATATATATATATATATATATATATATATATACTATAATATATTATATATACATATATATATATATATATATAATATATATCTATATATGTATATAATTGGAGGTAAACATATGTTTATGTATACATGTAAAATATGTTTATGTGTGTAAGTATATATATATATATATATATATATATATATATATATATATATATATATATATATATATATAATATATATATATACATATATATATATATATATATATATATATATATATATATATATATATATATATATATATATATATATATATATATATATATATATATATATATATATATATATATATATATATATATATATATTATATATATGTGTGTGTGTGTGTGTGTGTGTGTGTGTGTGTGTGTGTGTGTATGTGTGTGTGTGTGTTTGTGTGTGTGTGTATATATTCTTTTTATGGGTGGAGCGTTCTGACACCTATTAATTGTAAGTCATATCTACTTTACTCTTAACATCACTGCGTGATTTTATTGATGATCATCAGTCTGTCTTACCTTCCTAACCTGAGTGACATGTGACTCCTTTCCTCTTGATTAAACGTCTCCAAAACGTCCCCTCGAACAATGAGTCTTTTGTTTTTCTTTAATATCTCACCCATTCTCTTATTGTCTGTTGTCGGCTCCCTAACTATTAAAGGTCCGTTTACAATTTCCCGCTATTTGGAATAACACGATTCCTGGACGGTTTCTTTATGTCTGATGATTGATATTTTCTCAGTGATCTTATTCACCGAAAGCAATTTTCTTTAAAGCTGATTCAAATTTAGTTAAACAAAATTGCTCAGTACGTTTCATGCATCACAGTGGGTCGTCTTTACTTATACTTCACTCCTCTTAATATTACGGTGTGTACAATATTTCAAAGAGGCAAATTTGTTTTACAACTAAAGGTATGGAATCTAAAAAATCATTAAGACATTTAGCTGTACTGCGAAATAATATATTACTGCTATTATCAAAGGTTAGGGTCGTATTTAACGAACGAATGAATGGATGAATGAATAATATTATTAATAATGATAACAAAAGTAATCGTTATTATGTGAAATCGTCTTGATTCCGAATTTGTATTAAGGGACTGGAATCATTTTTCCTGTCTGTCAGTCCGTCTCTCTCATTCGTGCCATTCAGTTGCGTCCATTCATATACTGAATTCCATCACTCCAGGTATTCACTGTTGTTTCATCTCGCATCCTGATAACAGCCTCTTGACGTTACGGATGAAGAAAGGGAGACTTTGGGGGGGGAATTCCTGCGAAGCTGTGATACTTCCGTCAGAGTTGTATTTGGGTCTGACTAAGTAATGGACTATTTGATGTCCTGTCATGCGGAAAGAAGGATTTTCCAGCGTGTAAGCTTCGCTCTCCTAGAATATATATATATATATATATATATATATATATATATATATATATATATATATATATATATATAATATATATATATATATATATATATATATATTATATATATATATAATATATATTATATAAGTTTGATCACAAACCTCTGAATGGAAGGATGCATGTCAGTATGGAGTCCGTTTCTTGGACGTGTCCTTTACGGTCAGATAATGATGCAAGGCACCTCATTCTTCAACTAAACTGGTGTTTTCAGGGAAGTGACACACTTCTCCAGTCTTAGGGGGGAAAGGGCAAACTGAATACGGTAGCGAAATCAAAAGGTTAATACAGTCTTTGAAGCTTCCATGTTTGTGGAATCATTTTCTTTTTTAGATCCCTTTTCTTTGCCACAAAGGTGGGAAGGCGGTCAAAGCTACATATTGGAAGGGGTTTCTTGATTATGACAGATTTTTCACGAATTCAGGAGAATATGACTTATAAACATTTTCAGTTTTCTTCTCTAATAGGAAGGACTGGTTCTTAAGGGCCTTACTCTACATTAAGTTGAATCCACTCACAATACGTGAACTTATTTTTGCCATATGAATTCGAAGCCCTTTTCAAGTTGATTACTCTTATAGCTCACTATAATTATAACTTTATACCTTCCTCCGCTTCATATTAATTTTTCATAATTTTCACATAATAACTATTGATATACCCTACTATATCTAGAAAGCCTGAAGAACAAAGTTTTCCTAAAACCCTAAACGAGCTTCGAGAACAACAAACTTTCTTGAAAACAGGTTAATTACTAAAACTTTTGAGAAATAGCCCACCCCTTTTTCCTGGTTCTCTCTCTCTCTCTCTCTCTCTCTCTCTCTCTCTCTCTCTCTCTCTCTCTCTCTCTCTCTCTCTCACAGATGCTTTGAACATAATAAAATGAGTTCATACGCCGAATATGTAAAACTTGGAAAAGCCTAACCAGACTCGTACTATAAGATATGTCAAGAAAAGCCCTTTGAACGGTTGACGAAAAAACTGCGATAAATTAGTCTAGTTGCCTCGATGATACTGGTATCACATTTAAGCTTGAAGTGCAAGAAATTCAATGTAGTAAACCTTGGGTGATGCGACATTCATCTAATAGCGAAGGATGGAATTTTGTAATGCAACTTAAACAATCGCAAATGCTTGACGTTGTAAGATATAGACATCAAATGAAGTTGCATGCAAGGAGCAAAAAATGATTAATACTGTTGTGCATTTTTCTACCAGTGCTTTAAGTATTATGGCAAGGGGCTAGGATACTGCGACGCCAGTTAGATCAAGAAATAAACCAATCAGTCAAACCAAAAGCGGGTAAAGGAAGGATGAGAAAGCTTGCTGATGCCACGAGCTTTAACTTGGTGAATGGATGTTTCCCAAAGGATTATAAATAGGTTAGTTTACCTTTGGATAATTTCTACAATAACTTTCAGATCTAATACCGTACATTTAAAGTTGCTATTTCCAACGCTGTGAATTTTGTTGTTGCTTTTACCATATGAATTCCATACATTATTTATTCCTTGCATTACTTACTTGATTTACGAGCATCAAATATCAACCTTATTATCCTCATTATAAGCAGAACAAAGCCAGGGATCTGGAAGGAAACCACGGAGAACTTATCCAAGAATGAAGGAGAATTAGTCGCGTCTCTAACTCCCATGATATGTAAGTTATGAGCTTCTCTCAGAATTAGGAAATGTCTTAAATATCTTAATTAAAAATGAAATAGAGCGACGCTCGCAGAAGGCAACTAAGTGTTGGGAAAAAAATTGTAATCAACTCTGAGATCTAATTCCAATATTCCATTTTCATTACCTGCTGTTTTCCTTCCCAATATTGAAATTTTGATGCAATGACAAAGCTGGTGAACTTCATTTGTCGAGAAAAGGCGATCTTATAATCACAAAAGCTGATTTCAAGTTATCGCCGTTACATGCATTTTGTTTGTGCACACAAAGACACTTATGCATATATATGTAAATTTTATATAGTATATATATATGTATATATATATATTTATGTATATATATGTATATATATATATATATTATATTCATTCATTTAACCTACATGGATGGGGATGATATGATTGGATACAAAATATAAACTTCCTTTTAGATTAGATGGACAGAAAATTGATATTCGAATGAACAGGCATTCTCTTTTGGGAACTAGGTCGTCGTTTTCAGTAATGAAGAACATACTTTATAAAGGACAAGACAATACTGGTGAAAGCATGAATTGCAGACAATTGCCTGGAGTTGAATTAGTGAAGAATGTGCATCAATAACAGACAAACAATAGTAGTAAAAGCATGCATTCCAAACAGTTGCTCTGGGCCCAGATTAGTGAAGAAATTGAGTATGTGTAAAAGGTAATAATAATAATAATAATAATAATAATAATAATAATAATAATAATAATAATAATAATAATAATCGTGTAATATGGACGATGGAAACAAAACTCCGTTACCTGATTTGAAAAACAGATAATTTCATTTTTAGGAAAAACATCAGTATACAAATGAAGTAATGAATAATGCGTTCCATACCCACTTTTTGTAAGCAGGCTTTTTGATTAAATTAATCTAACTCCTTGGTTGCAGCCAGGGAAGAAAAATGACAAAATAAAAATGTCAGTTCAAAGATTTTTCGTTTTGTCAAGGTCAACTCTACTGAGAGCTCCTGTGCAGAGGATTTGAACGGTGTGATCCCTGTCTTTCGAATAGGTTACAAAAGTAAGGCTTATCATTGCCATCGTTGTCAGTACCGATTGGAACTGAAAACAAATAAAAAAAAAATGTGCCGAAGCAATTGCTTTTTCTGTACTGCGTATAATGAATGCTGTGTGAAACTCTCAGCCGTTGCCCTTGAAACTTTCAACCACAACTCGGTGGTGGCCTGAGGTGTTGGCACATATGGCGATGTCAGACGCACGATCATGGCGAACGTTATCCTGAAATAAAAATCAAAACTACTGAGGCTAGTTTGATGCTTGGAGGGTGGGTGATCAACATATCAATTTGCAGCCCTCTAGCCTCAGTAGTTAAATCTTAAATTGGCTAAACGCATATCTGAAGTAAATGACAATAACTAGGATTATCATTGTCGTCATTTTTCTTACGAAACTGGAAGGGACTCAATCATATATATCTCAAAACTAGAATATAGCAATTATTGCATAGGAAAGATCCTTCGGTGATCCAGTCTTCATCATTGATATGAAACTAAAAGGACCTCTTGCATATAATCGTATAATTGAAACGGCAATAATTTTGCAATTTTTGAAGATGAAAGTCTCCCTTCGCTGGTAAAAAAAAGGCATTAATTCGAAATGAAAATCATCCTTCGATGATCCAGTCTTTATTATTAATAAACTGAAAGGGCTTATTGTATAATTTAGTAAAAAAACAAATAATTTTGCCCAATCTTCATCATGAATAGACGGAAAAGGCTTATATTGAATATAATTAAATAACTGAGCTAAAATTTGAGCAATGTTCGAAAAAGAAAGTCATCCTCCGGTGGCCCAATCTTTTCTTGGCTAAACGCGAAGTCAAACATTAATTTCCCGTGAAAGTGAAAGTCGGGAAAAAGGATAGAGAGTGAAAGACTGAAAACGAGATTTATGGATTCCACTGGACGCGTTGCAACACACACTCAGTCATATTTCAGCATTTATCAGAACAGCGCCGCCGAAGGATTTGTCGAAAATTGCTGGGAAAAATGAAATTTCTACTGAACGACGATAATAGGAGTGAGGGGAAAATAAAAAAAGAGAGAGAGAATGATGCAGATGAAGACATTAGATTCACAATACTGCATTTTCTATGTAAAAAAGAAAAACGGAAAGGATGGTGAGGTAATTAAGGCGTGGTTGGAATAAGAATGTCTTCTGTTAATAGACCAATTTATAAGGAAAGTCTGATAAATAAGAGGGAGTATAAAAGTGTCAAGAACATTTCTAGTTATTCTACACAATTCCGGAACGTCAATCCTTTTCAAAACCAAATCCTTTTATGAGAAATCTTTGATCTAAATAAAAATTAACATCACCAACTTTAACGCTATGTGAATTAAAAGAGCCTCTGTTAAACTACGCCACTCACGTCTGTCCTGTACTTTATCTTCCACAAATCTCCCCTTATAGCCATCTTCCCATCTCATAATTCTCATCCAAGTAGGTGTTGGCTGTCCAGCTCCTCTGACATCATTGTCATTGGTTTTATGTTCGTACGTTTATGGCTGATTCTTATTCTTAGCATAGCTCTAACTATGTAATACTCCGTGAATGTGAAGAAGTCACTAAGCTGGGTGACATTTAAGCCTCTGCACTTCATATGGTTCAAAGGTAGAGGTGTTTTGGTGGCATATGGCCAAAAATTAACATTACCAACTTAAATATATTTCATGTACAATAATGGTCAGAAATGAACATTCATTAGATTAGACATCTCTCTCTCTCTCTCTCTCTCTCTCTCTCTCTCTCTCTCTCTCTCTCTCTAGCGTCAACAAATTTAATCTAATTCTACTTGCGCCATCACATTCAGGGCATCAGGTTGTAAACATCTCCAAGATTCCCACTACACCCACTACAGGTTGCTTCTCTCTCTGTGCATGTATACTTTCTCACATTGTTTCATTTAGATCTCTGAGAATGAATGACTGATTTTAAGTTATCTGGCGTTGCAGCTACTAGGGTCACATTGGCTGCGACCCATGTTGAAGCGACGCAGGTAGTTTGTTTCTTACGTTTAACCTATTTTTTTTTCTTTTTCATATTAGCTTTGATTATTGTTTTACAATTGTAGCTAATGTTACCTGCGGGGTTAACTTCCTCTTCGTCAGTATACAGTTATTCTTAATCTTTCTTACTTCCTTACATCACTCTTTAAAGTTGTTTATTTTGGTGCCCTATTGTGTCAGAGGCCTGTCGTCATCTTTTCACAACCATTTTTTCCTATTTGAACAACAGCGGGCAGTACTCCAAACCTTCTGAAGTACTATCTAAAATTTTCAGGTCACGCGCATAAGCCTCTTGTGTCATAGTTTTATGAATCTTCCTCTCTTTCGTGACTCTTTTCGGTATCCTTATCCAACCACTCCATCTCTGCTGCACCTGAGAGCACTCGATATTCAAAGGCCTTTGTTTATTCTTAAACCCTCCTTCTAACCTTTTCCAATTTTTTTTTTTTTTTTTTTTTTTTTTTGTCAAATTCCTCTCCTCCACAACTCGATACAGGTTCGCGTGATGCTACCCGGAATTGAGCCGGATGGCTTCCTACACTGATTGACATGACCATACATAAACATAGCTTACTTTTTCTAGCTTTTTCCGAGCGCGTATTTGCACTTTGTAATTTCCAGTTCTCGGAGATTTAGTCGTCGTTTACCGGTAACTTGGTTACATCAAGATACAACAACTACGACAATGAGTAAAGTATTGTTTTGCCAATCAAATTTCTCTGTAAATTTTGGGTGAACTTCATTATGAATTAACACAAAACTTTGCATTCTCAAATGTAAAATATTATTGCGTTTGAGCTTGTTCACGTCAATCCGTGTGTGCATGTGTATGTATTTGTGTATTTTTGAGTGCGGGTAGGACCGGGTATGATTAAGTGCCTCAATATTGATAATATAAGTTGAAAAACTCTAAATACTTCGTTAGACTCTGTAGATTTCCTTTACGTGAAAAAAAAATGAAATAACCTAAGATTATTAGAAACTGCGCTCCTTATAACGCCAGGCCATCTCTCTCTCTCTCTCTCTCTCTCTCTCTCTCTCTCTCTCTCTCTCTCTCTCTCTACGGAGAGTGATGATAATTTGAGATGGCAATTATCTCCAGTAATGAACCATCTAGCAGTCTACCAGCAGTTAATTATAAGTTAGGGGAACTACGGGGAACAGAGCTGTTAAAAAAGAAGGGAGGTAAAATTTAGATTTCTTTCTAATTAGAGTCAGTCATTAAGTGATGTGACCACGTGTTGATATTCGGTAGTTAAAATGAAGTGAAATTTGGGAGCTGTAGTAAATCTTCAGAATGAGATGCACTGCGCACATGATAATTACACACAAATAGAGACGCGACGATTTTGTATACTAGAGTATATTATCTATATGTATATATATATGTATACAGATATACATGTATGTACGTATGTACTACGTATACGTGGGAGCTGTAGTAAATCTTCTTCATAATTAGATGCGCTGCGCACATGATAATTACACACAAATACAGACGCGACCATTTCATATACTAGAGTATATTATATATATGTATATATGTATGTATACATATATACATGTATGTACGTATGTACGTATACGTGCGTGTTATAGAAATGCAAGTTATTTGATCTTATACTGGCTTGGATCAAACTTCTCTTTGCAAACAATCATAAATGTTGACTAACCCATAGGGGCTGTTAGATTTAGTCGGTCGTCTCTGTGAACACAAGAGACGATTATCTTCTCGTTAAACTCGGAAATCGTAACTTTTTCGTGATTCATTTTTACTGTGTTCGACATGTACGTTTGAGCAATGCTCCATCAAGTAAAATTCTGGTAATGCTTGACGCTTATTTTAACATTTATAATGGGAATTTGATTAGTGAATGTATCGTTTCATAATGGCAAATATAATATTAATAATAAAAAAAATTTTTTTAGGGGATAGAGCCCATAAGATTATATAAAAATCAAACCTAAGAACGCTAAGACAACGATAATAAGATTTACTGGGAAACGGATTAGATATGTACCTAAGCAATTCACTTAAGCATTGATCTAGGAATGACTTAAAAGAACCAAACATCATCCAGTCACAAAGATACTTATGTGTTGGATATCCACAATTTTTTACAGTAGATTTTAATTTTTCATTTTTACAAGAATGCCAGCGCCTCAGTGGCGTGATCGGTATGGTCTTGGCCTGCCACCTCGGTGGCCGCGAGTTCGATTCTGGGGTATTCCACTGAGGTGTGAGAGATGTGCATTTCTAGTGATAGAAGTTCACTCTCGACGTGGTTCGGAATTCACATACAGCCGTTGGTCCCATTGCTGAATAACCACTGGTTCCATGCAACGTAAAAACACCATACAAACAGATACAAGAATGCCACTCACAGCATAGGCCTATTCACAAACGCTTTAGAATATAGTTTGTGATTGGCTTTTGTAAACGGAAAATAATTGTAGACTTTAGTGGTGCATTATCACAAATTACAGGCAATGTAAATGCGGAAATTAAACGTATACGTATACTGCAAAAAGCCCGAAAGAATAATTTCCCTCCGTCCATGTTTTGATATTTACAGAAACTTTTCCAATAAGCCAGGAAAGAACTCTGCTCTCAGCTTACAAGAGAGAACTTCGGGCCTTAACAAGTTTCCTCATTGAAAAGAAATACTTGTATAATTTTCCACCTGCTCCGAAATCATTCCAATAACTGGGATTTACCGAACTGAGAAGTTACAGGTGAGCGAGATACTTGTCGAGGTGTTATCAAAACACATCCGCGCTCGATAATCAACTTACATCAGTCACAAAGGAATTTTGAGACGGTCAGACGCACACGGAACTTCGTCTCGTTTTTCTAATAATATCTTGTATCTGTAATGATTCTCTCTCTCTCTCTCTCTCTCTCTCTCTCTCTCTTCTCTCTCTCTCTCTCTCTCTCGGACAACTAATAGAAACATTCAAAATACTGAAAGGCATAACAAAAGTAGACAGTAACCTATTTACGTTAAACGAAAACCAGGCAAGAAATAATGGATGGTAACCAGAACTGAAGAGATACAACACATCTCATTGTAGGAACTTCTTCACATAAAAGATACGACGTATGGAATAAACTGCCACCGAAAGTTGTAAACAGCAACAGTGTGGAAGAGTTTAAAAGAAAGCTAGACAAAATCATTAGGCCACTGTGAATGCACAGTAAAACCTGCTCCTAGAGATACTTGAGCGCACGATGTCCCCCCAGATGGACTAATAAGTCTTTGAGACATGCTAATCCTTGTAACTCTCTCTCTCTCTCTCTCTGCTTTCCCTGTCATCTGAAATTAATATATATATATATATATATATATATATATATATATATATATATATATATATATATATATATACGTATATAATATATATTTGCATGTGTAGAACATTTTTGCGACCTTCTTCAGGCCATTCGACAACTGTGTAGACAATTTTTGCAGCTTTCACGAAGGCAGTGCATAACTGCGTAGAATATTTTTGCAACTTTCTCGAAGGCAGTCGACAACAGTGTAGAACGTTTTTGTAACTTTCTCGAGGGCAGTCGACAACAGTGTAAAACGATTTTGCAACTTTCTCGAGGGCAGTCGACAACAGTGTAAATCGTTTTTGCAACTTTCTCGAGGGCAGCCGACAACAGTGTAAAACGTTTTTGCAACTTTCTCGAAGGCAGTCGACAACAGTGTAGAACGTTTTTGTAACTTTCTCGAGGGCAGTCGACAACTGTAAAACGTTTTTGCAATTTTCTCGAAGGCAGTCGACGACAGTGTAAAACGTTTTTGCAACTTTCTCGAAGGCAGTCGACAACAGTGTAGACCGTTTTTGCAACTTTCTCGAGGGCGGTCGACAACAGTGTAAAACGTTTTTGCAACTTTATCGAAGGCAGTCGACAACAGTGTAGAACGTTTTTGCAACTTTCTCTAGGGCAGTCAACAACAGTGTAAAAAGTTTTTGCAAATTTCTCGAGGGCAGTCGACAACAGTGTAGAATATTTTTGCAACTTTCTCGAGGGCAGTCGACAACAATGTAAAACGTTTTTGCAACTTTCTCGAGGGCAGTCGACAACAATGTAAAACGTTTTTGTAACTTTCTCGATGGCAGTCGACAACAGTGTAAAACGTTTTTGCAACTTTCTCGAAGGCAGTCGACCACTGTGTAGAACATTTTTGGCGAGTTTTTCGAGGGCAGTCGACAAGAAAATTTTTGCAAATTTCTCGCGGGCAGTCGACAACTTTCTCAATGGCAGTCAGTCAGCTGTGTACAAAATTTTTGTAGCTTTCTAGAGGGCAGCCAACAACTATGTAGAACCTTTTTGCAACTTTCTCGAGGGTAGTCAGCAGCTGTGTAGAACATTTTTGCGACTTTTTTTTATGGCAGTCGAGAACTGTAGAACAATTTTATAACCTTCTCGATGGCAGTTGACAACTGTGTGGAACATTTACGCAACTTTGAGGCAGACCACGACTATAAAGGTCCCCACTGCTGTGAACCATGTCTCAACCATACGTTGGCAACATGTCGTAAACGCATCACAGACATGTTGAATGCAAGTCAGTGATTTGTTGGTAGCTCTAACCTTTGCTTCACGATTATCCAGCACTTGCCAAATGATTCCTTATCCGCTTCCGGTTGTTGACTTGTTTTCAGTTTGTTTTTGACATGAATGCCATAAGTTTCCAACATTTGTTTGTGACATGTATGCTAAAAGTTTCCAACATTGTTTGTGATATGTATGCCGTAGGTTGCCAACATTTGTTTGTGACAAGTATACCACAAGATCCCAAAATTTGTTTGTAATATGTATGACATAGGTTTCCAACATTTGTTCGTGACAAGTTTTACTGTTGTGAGACGCCACATATTCTTTTGACGGACTGTTTTGGAGAGCCGTACTACTTTCCAATGGACATTCATTTGGTGAAAAAACTAAATGAGGATGAACTTAGTTATAACATTTAATTTATATATGTATGTATGCACGAGTATGTCAAAGTAACTCATACAAAATACGTCAAAGTAACTCATACTATTTAATATAATTTTAGGGAATAAAATATCACCCAAGTTCTCACGAACAGATACCTTGAGAGAGAGAGAGAGAGAGAGAGAGAGAGAGAGAGAGAGAGAGAGAGAGAGAGAGAGAGAGAGAGAGAGAGAGAGAGAGAGTCAAGTCAAAAGTCAAAAACCTTTATTCCATTATAAAATGGTTATTCTGCTACATTACAATATGAATTATTTACATAAAATTCACAATAATTGGATTGTAAAATTCTAGGATATATATACATTCAAGTAAAATTTAAGAAGTATTGCTTAAGTTTCCTTTTGAATAAATCAGAACTAACATCTATACATTTTCTTAATTCCAGAGGTAGTTTATTCCAGCAAGCTGGGCCCCTTATTGCCATCGAGCGTGAACCCAAATCTGTTCGATAGCTGTCTACATATAGATTTTCATTCTGTCTTGTTAATGCATTCCTACAATTACCAACTGTAGGAAATGTGTATAGCCAGTTGGGATATTCTTTTCTCAAACTTTTAAAAACAAAAACACAAACATCGTACATACGAGAGAGAGACTGGTCCTATATTCATAACCTCGCGAGTACTGCTGCATCGAGAATCGTAGCAAAGATAATGAAAATATCCTTACGAAACCAGACCACGAATTGGGATTGCCAGTGACGTCACTCCCAAAGTACAGCATTGGGGAAACCATTTAGCTGTCCGAATCCTGTTATGACGTCATCTCGCTCGTTCGCTTTACATATCAATTGACTTAACCGATCCTCCGGGCGACTCAAACCAATGGGAGTAATTTGATTTCCTCCGCTTCAAGGAAAGCTGTAAGTGATGTCTGCATGATTTTCTGCACTGAAGAATGTTGTCTGGATCAGGTTTCATGGATGGCCGGTAGTGCTTCTCAGTCAACATTAGGTTGCATTCGAATTTCTCCGAAAGACTGATTTCTTTGTTAATGATTTATGTCTGACTTTAATTTTCTTTCGTATCCAACAGACAAAAGGTGGATCTGTTAACCATACAGCATAACCTTAGCAGTCAGTTACACGCAATAAAGCGGGCTTCCAACAACAGAATAAGATTAGCTAGCAAATTCACAAGAGAGGATTTGACTGAGAATCATTACAATACTAAGCCAGTATCCGCATACTCAAAAAGGTCACCATCATCTTCCTTAAACGCCTCAGTGGCGTGGTCGGCTTGGTCTTGGCCTGCCACCTCAGTGGCCGCGAGTTCGATTCTCGGGCATTCCATTGAGGCGTCAGAGATGTGTATTTCAGACGATTGAAGTTCACTCTCGACGTGGTTCGGAAGTCACGTAAAGCCGTTGGTTCCGTTGCTGAATAACCACCATACAAATAAACATATAAACAAAACCATCTTCCCACATTTACTCTGCGTAATTCGCTCATTTTCTGTATAACTTGGTTAGTTGACATTGTTTTCCTTTCACTGCCAAGGTTTGGAATTTCTTTGTTTGTTTTCTAAGTTTAGTAATCACTCATCCTTTCTGCTTTTTCTGCTGTATTCGTAACGGGTCTACAAAAATTGTTTTTTTAGGATGCTAGTCCAGTTGATATTTGACTCTGAATAAACCCTAATCTTGGGATCAAATAATTTTTTATTTAAATTCTCCCACCAAAAGCCTGCTATCTCGTTCCACCGTGAGAAAATAATTTCATGCAATAGACATTACAATACATTATACTTTACAATCAACTGTTCAACGGATATACTATATTCATTTTATCACCCCTATGCATCCTGTGACACAGCCATCACATAGGTAAACCTGCTGATAAGAACTCATGAATACTAAATGGCTGTGAGAGCTGTTGTCGAGAGGAAACTCATTATATTTTGAACAGCTTTTTAGAAGTTGCCAACGTGATCGCCGCAGACCTCGTCAAGCAAATGTATAGCTTCATGGCTAATCATGGTTGCATATTATGATGATAAAGATATAGAATCGATAATAACACTTTATATTCCACACCATAGTTCAGAGAGAGAGAGAGAGAGAGAGAGAGAGATGTGTGGGGGGGGGGGGGGATATTCATTCTTCTTCACACTCAGATTTTACTAACGTTTTATACGATAGAGAAGAGGAGAGATAGAGATGAGTATTCAATCTCCTTCACACCTAGTTTTTTTACTAACGAGAGAGAGAGAGAGAGAGAGAGAGAGAGAGAGAGAATAGCGGTCGGTCCTGGCAATCACCACCCCATACTTGTGAAGCTCTCGAACCTCCCTGGAAATGGCATCTTTCAACATTTAAGGTCTTATGTTAATTTACCTGTGTAATTACGCGAGCTGCTAATTACGGGTGGTAATTATTCTCGGGGCGCCCTGCAGACCTGACACAGTTTGTGATTAAGTTCCCTTGGGAACAATATTGTGGCATTCTCATCGATATTCAATATGAGTCTTCAAGTATTTAAGAAAGGAAAGAAGATGAAAAGCACTGTGTGTGTATATATATATGATATATATATATATATATATATAATAATATATATATTACATATATAATATATATATATATATATTATATATTTGTGTGTGTGTGCGCACGCGTGTGTATGTGGATGTATGTATATATTTATGTATGTAAATAGTATTGGCTTTATGGCTCGTCTGCTATAAAAAAAAATCTCTTCATCATCATAATTTTTTATGCATCATTCGCATCAGTATTTCATAAATACGATGTACAAACATTTCAATAACCGGTCGTTTTGAGCTTTATGAAATAAAATATATTATCATATTCTCTAACAAACGTCCTGATACGTTTAAGACATAAAGAAACGGCCTCTCCATTCTTCCCTAAATATTCGACTAATAGGACGTACCATTCATTAGTTTCTGCACTTTCTCTGAAGAAAAATACAAAATGTAAACCATGACGTCAACAGAGTGAAATCCCCTGAAGTGAGGAATATGTCTCTTCATTGAGAAAACTCGCGAGAAAAAAAAACCGCTTTTCTTTCCGATCATTATGAAGGAAAAATGATTGTTTAAACATCTTAGGATGAAACGCTTCTTGGGCTCGTGAATGGATTTGACCTCATTTTCAGAAAATGAGAATGGACGCTTCTAGAATTTTAGTCTGTTTTTGTAGAGGCTTCTTCATTTATTTAATAAAAAACAATTCCAGTCAGATTAACACTTAAAAGTTTCACAAAAAAATCGATGTTAATTTAGCCCACACACGTGCATACATAGTGACAATTCCAAACTGATTAATGTCGTTCATTATTTCTCAAAAAAAAAAAAAAAAAAAAAAAAACTCCAACAAAAAATACAGTTATATCAACGTGGTTAATAACTGCGGGGAAAAAAGGCCTGTTTTCATTAATCGCACAAACTTACTCGTAAATCTAATTATGTTTATGCGGTAAAAAATATATCTATCTAATTACATTAACGCGGTTAATAAGTGAGCAAAGTATCTAAGACTGTCAAATCGGATTAGCTTTCTGCAAAGATTCATTGATAATGAGAGATCGCAAAGAAAAAAGGAAAATAAAAATGCTCCTTTAATTACATATAGCATAAGCAAGTATAATCAAGTAAAGGTGTTCCCTAGTAAAGAATCGCCACGAAGAAAGACAATATCACCTCAGGTATTTAAAACTATACTCTGTTTTTTTCCATCTGTCCATCCGCCTGTGGTGTTTTTGTATGGTAACACTGCGTCCCGGGCTTTAAATAGTTACGCTATGTGTTTGGTTTAGGTAAATAAAAGGATATCTGGGTATACATTTGCAACTGAAAAGTGTTTTAATAATTTACTGTATGCGAATTACACCGTTAATATTCTAAATAGGATATTGTTATTATTGTTGAATGTAAGTATAGATATTTTACTCTTGATAAAGAAGCACATATCTCACCTTAGGTAGTTTAATTTATATTTCTTTTTACAAAAGAAGTTATAAAAGAATAGAATTGCTTTGCTGAGGGGAGAAGATATTACCTTAGGTATCTAAAACTGGATATTTGTCCACTCTTTATAAGAGGATAAAAGAAAATAATGAAAGAATCACTAAAGGGAAAATATAACTTCGGGTATTTTAAAATTTGGTACTTTACTCTAAGAAAGAGAGATAAAGATGATGAAAGAATCACTATTAGGAAAATATCACCTCGGGTATTTTAATGTGATATTTTACTCTTTATAAAAGAGGAAAAAAAGAGAATCAAAGGGTCGCTTAAGGGAAATATCATCTTAGGTATTTTAAAAGGGATATTTTTCTCTTTATAAAAGAGGAGCAAAGCGAATTAAAGAATTACTAAAGAGTAGAATATCACCTCAGGTATTTGAAAATGTATATTCTGGCCGTGAGAAACGAAGAAGGGCGAAGAAGAACGTTTCTATTCTCTTCCAAGAATAGAAGCAATAAGACAATTGCCTGTCCTTTCCACCTGGGCGTGAGACCCCATAATAATTCAGCGTCATAGCCTTCACTCCGTCACGTTGATCTGGAAATGGATTCATTAATTTCGCCGATTTTTACTCTTAATTAACGATGATTGGAGACTAATGGCCTTTTCGATTCATTTGATATGATAATGACATTTTCGCTTTTTCTTATTCCTTTTTAAAAGATTCATGTTCTGCCGTTTCTCCGAGTGGGTTTGATGGGCCAGGTGGTTACGTAATAGATTTTTCGGCCTCTTTCCATTACAATTTTAGAAGATTTCTCTCTCTCTCTCTCTCTCTCTCTCTCTCTCTCTCTCTCTCTCTCATATATGTGTATGATATATATATATATATATATATATATATATATATATATATATATATATATATATATATAACCTTGGGTTTATAATTTGGCAAGGCAATATGCTTGTGTTATCTTTATTATTTAGACTCTACAAACCATTTCTCATGTTCTATGTTCCTTATTCCTTATTACACAAACAATTCGTTTAAAGTGCTTCAACATTTTCTTTCTCTAGTATGATTTTAATCTCTCGCACATTACTTCAGTATAGGAAAGTTGGCTCAACAGTCCCTTCAAATATTCCAACTTCGGGTGTCATACATAATGCGCGTTAACATATTAATAGTTCATACGCTCATCTTTTTAATGGTATTTAAACAAGAGTCTCCCCCCAGGGATTTTGTCCTAATACCCCCACCTATAAGGGACAGAATCTTACAGAACTATGTTCTCCTGGAGAAACTAGTAGCTAACTGAAATTTCTTCAAAAAATAGTAATGATAAATCAAAGACAATAAACCTGACTTGAATTTTGTACTTCAGTGAAAGTCTACAATGGGTCTGTTTCCGTAGACAGGTGAAGTGTTTTCCCAATCTTTTGCAGGCATTCTGTTGCCTTCCTTCCTTCACCTATTTTTCCACTCACCATTTCCCACCATCCTTCCGACATTCGTTTGCATTAACTTACAAATCAAATATGAATCTGTCTTTTACATTTCTCTACCATTTGATATTCATCACCCTCAGTTTGGTCTCACTGCCTAAACACATTAATGGCTTGTGTGAGGTTTAATGTTTATAGTATTTTATCGGTGTTCTCTCATGGGCAGAAAACATAACTTTTAATACAGGAGTTTGTATCATTATGTTTAATTTCTTATTATAAAGTGCACAAGTTCATACTCGGCGGCTATATAATCAATATGCAATATGCAAGGACGGCTTCGTAATAAACTTATTGCTATCAAAATGCCTTTCCCTGAAAATGTAGATCGTGTAACAATCGAGCCTATGCTCGTGTTACCTGATTCAATCAGTTGTATGTCAATGGGACAGTTGTCTTAGATTTTTTTTCCTATTTTGCTATGGGAGAAAAATTTGCTCGCATGTTAAAATGGCAAAGTGATAACGAAGAAGGGAAAATGGTGATTTAAAAATGGTAATTTTATTTTCTTGTAATGGAACGATTTTGAAATCCTGACGATGATTGTGTCTGTTTTTTCATTTTATGATTATAGGCACGCGTCCTGGATGAGAGCATCTATTCCTTCATAAGGTGGCTTTGTATGTCAGTTTTACCTGGGCATAAACCATGAACACTTGCATTTTAAACATAGCGCAGAATCACTGCAAATTTCTTTAAGTATTAAAACATTTGGATGGTTTATCACTTGCTGCTTCGCTGAACACTTAAAGAATAACGAGGTATAAAAATATATGTTAATAAGCAAAACCTCTGGCACCTAACTCTCAGAACCTTGGATCAGTGGTATCATTCGTTTGAACAATAGTAATCTGCAGAAAGTTCAGGTTATTTGAATGTAAGTTACAAACTCTTCTCGAATGTGTTCACCATTCAAATATACACAAATGGAATTATTTTCGTTAAAGGCATTCACTAACATTCCTCTTCAATTACATGAATACTAAGTGCTGTATTATTTCTTCATGTCATACAATTTCACTTGGCTATAGAAATCTGCGTGCATGCAAAACAGTTTCAAAAGAATTACAGTTCTACACTATGTAATGAACATAAATACAGATGCTTCTTATTAAAGCAAAGTATAATTATTCATAGTCTTACTGCTTTTATTGGTGCAAATTGTTATGCAACAAACAGAAATACTCACTCCCTAAGACAGTCTTACTGCCCTTTGCAATTCGTTGCCATAAATCAATGCATAACTTTCACAGATACTTGTTAACAAGAGGTAACAGCCGTTCATTTGTTACCTTGATAGACTCATGCCGTAAGAGATGATAATACTGTGATGCTATTAAGCGAATTAATAGAAGACAATTCTGTTATTACTAAGATGATACAGTGCTGCATTATTCGCTGGCATCTCCATCTTGCAACCAAGTTAAAGGGAGAATACATTACTTAATACGGGAAGTAAGCTTTCATCTCTCTCTCTCTCTCTCTCTCTCTCTCTCTCTCTCTCTCTCTCTCTCTCTCTCTCTCTCTCTCTCTCTCTCTCGCCTTTTTCTGTTTGCACAAACGTTTATGTAATTGTATATGCATATATATGTATATAATATATGATATACATATGTATATGCATATCTATATATATAATATATATATGTATATGTATATATTCATATATATATATATATATATATATATATACTATATTGCATAGTATATATATATACAAATACTGTATATTTATATATATACATAAATACATATGGAGATTGATAGATAGAGATAGACAGATACGTGCATACGTAAGCAGAGAGAGAGAGAGAGAGAGAGAGAGAGAGAGAGAGAGAGAGAGAGCTCGTCTCCAGCTAAAAACATCTTGAAATTTACCTGCTACGGAGTTGCCAGGGAGGGATTTAGGATTCTTCTCGGGATAATCCTTTACGCAGGAGGGTCACATTCACAAAGGTAAAAAGTTAATGTCATCGCACGAGTCAGATTAGTTGGAATTTTCATGTTTCCATATCTCAGCTCCTTTCTGTATAATATTCCAATTCACCCGCCCTTTTATTCACTATGAACCTACTCACGTCTTTCTCTTCCCAATATCATATTATCCTCCCGTAAATCAGTTACTTATTTCAACGTTCTTTCTCTTCTTATTTTTATCTTCCTGCGCTCAGCTTCCAGTTTAATTTTTTTTTATTGAGTTACAATTAATCAGATTAGATCATATCTCACTCCATCAGGGTAATCAATATCTCTTTCGTTATCCATTTTTTATTTTGTAATATTTATTTCAACCTTCAGGTGTTATATATATGTTTGTGTGTGTGTGTGTGTATAAATGTCATAACTCGTGGGTGCGACAGAAGTCTCTGCATAAGAGCTTAATCTTTCATCTCCTTAGATGGCGCTTTAAAACTCGTGGTACAAAGATCCCTTTTTGCTGGAATTACTCCATTTTATCTTTAGGGTCTTTGGAGAAACGATGTTACCTTACATAGATTATGTGCTTACTCAGAAATGAACAGAACACGTAGACTGATACGCCCACGCGCGCGCCACACACACACACACACACACACACACACATATATATATATATATATATATATATATATATATATATATATATATATATATATATATATATATATATATCACAATCAGTATGCTGAAATTCTAGGCAGGAAGAATAACTGACGTATGTTAACGAACGTTTATCTTATTTGCATTAATGCAATAATCTAACTAAAAATAATGATATTACAGTGGTTCGAAAATTCAGGGGGTTTGTTCGAAATCTTAATTTATAAATGGTCTGTGATGTGATCAATGAAAATCGGATGTCATTTGTTAATGATGATCATATCATAATCAAAGAGACCTTTATACCAAAGATACATTCATAATACGTGCAAATTACATAACAGCACATTTTGATTAGACCTATCTATCATACGATCATTATAGCTTATGGACACGTAGCGGTATCTGCTGTTAATGAATGACATTACCATCACCATCATTTAAAATTATCTCAAATTAGCAGTGTTTTACAGTAGGATTTGTTTAAAGAAAAACGTTGCTGAGATTAAATTGAAACTACCTTCTGGTTGATGAAATGTTATTTAATATTGATTTTTTTTTTATATTTCTTTTTATTATATACATTTCTATTATTTAGTTTAATTTTATTTATTGCTTTAGAATATTAGCTTGGAAGAAGAATAAATTTGTATTCCGTTAAGATTCAAGTACTTCTCTGAAGGGTTATAGATCTTCAGGAAACGGGACGTTGCTGCAATGTACAAGCAGTACACTGATTTATGATTATTAATAGTTACTTAATTTCACTACTTCCCCATCTTTTTACTGAATACACATCACCGTTTATTTATTAACTATTAAATACAGCCTGTCATTAGTAAATAAGTCTGGTATTAAATAGCTTTATCACCAGATTTGGGGAAGCGTATACTTAGTCAGCTAAATATTTATCAGTTTGCCGTAATTACTATACGCAGTAATACTTCAAATAATATGTAGGCGACTTGAATGAGTTTGTTACGCAAACAAAAAGCCGGAATACATTTGTTTGTTCTGCTGTAAACTATGTGACTCATTCAGAACTGTATGCAATACATTTTCCTCCAATCCGATAGCATGTAATTGTCTCGAAAATGAGTCATTATTACTTCTTTCTGCAACGTTTGGGTTTTTTCCTCGTTTCACCTTTAGATCCCTGCATTTTATTGCCTTTACTTTCTGGATCTCTTTACCTTGCTGTCCAACCACCGCAGCTCCCTCTTTTCAATGTCCTGACGGCCTGAATTGCATCAAATCAAATCATTGTTTAGCTACTCTTTATTCTACAGAAAAACTCTTGAAAGCGGAATCTATTTCGTTCTGTTATGATTAAATAGCCAAGCAATAGTAAATCCCATTCCAAAAAAAAAGGTTTCAATATGCAAAGTAATATCCAATTGCACAGCAATCACCGGAAGCAAGTATAAAAATGCAAATGTTTACCTAGAAGCAAAAGGGGTGAGTAGGATCTCCCTTCCAGTCTATTTTCCATATATATTGCCTGATATTGTTTCGTGTACTGCCCTCTTACGAAAGCCGTTGAACAGTATAAAGTTTGTCCTTATAATGTAAAGATTAGGTTGTTTTCATATTTCCCTATTTAAGTGCAAAAATGTACTCAAATTTATCCATTTTAATAAAATGAAATTTGCATAGCCAGCTAAAATAAATCCAGAAATCACGTAAAAGTTCAGTAAGAGCTATGCCTGATTATCCATGCAGAAAGTGCATTCAATATCCTTAGTTTACGTGAAATGTACCAACGGCAATATAATGCACATTCGCTTGTGAAATTAAAATGCCGTCGAAAAAAAAATGAGAATAGACGGTAAGTAAATTTGGTCTGCGATATTTTGTGAAAACGAACGAGAACAGAGATTAATAGTGAGCGTTACCTTTAAAACATTTTAACGGCATAATATACAGCTGCAGTGAACAAACGTTAATACATTGTGAACATATATTTACTCCATTACGAATGCTCTGGGTAATTGCCAACGAGCACTTCGAAAGAAATTTGGAAATAAAAGTGTTTACTCTTGCCTCTTATCGTTTATTTGTAAAGTTTAAACATATAGTCAGAGTCATTTGTTTTAATGTGATGGGTGATATTTAATATTGGACCCAATTTAAATTGCAAAACATTCATAAATATGTATGGATTACTTAACGGAGAATGGCATTTAATTGTTGAAGAGCAAGGGATTTAAAAATATATAAATATTTTTACATGCAAATTCACACACATAAACAAAAGACTCATCAGACCAATTTCTCTCTCTCTCTCTCTCTCTCTCTCTCTCTCTCTCTCTCTCTCTCTGAAAATGTAAGGCAAATTGATCTTGGCAATTGCAGAATTTGAAAGTTACTGAATCAACTATTATATCTATTACAAAATGGCAATACTGTAATTTGAACTGAACTTAATTTCCCAAACTTCACTGCTTAGTAAGCAATGAACAATTGAAATCGCAATTGACAGGGAATTTGATCTAATTTCTGGAATGCATGCAGGTAACAACAAAATTACTGCTAAGGTTGCATGGCTTGGCATGTCCTAAGTATTCTGTAATTGCCCGTCAGCTTTTAGCTGTAAAAACCTTGAATACCACTTAAAAAGGACTAATTTCTTTTACTTCACCTCAGCACCAGTAAAAACTATAATAAAAATTGCAGTTGTTATAAATTTTGCACCTCAAGTTAGGTTATTGTGTTATAAATTGGGTGTCCAATATTTTGATTTTAAGTCTTTAGGTAATTTTCATATTATCAGTGGTTCTATATCTTACGTATGTATCTTTTACCTGATGCGCCTTACTGGTATTTCAGCTGTTACATGGATTTACAGTAATTTAATGCCATGAGAATCCTGTTCATGATACTTTACTAAAAGCATCAATATAAAGAGATAAACCCATGAATTACAGACTGGAAATGTACGCCAAAGTTGGTACTACACATTGAGTCAGTATTTTTTTCATAATGTTTACTAGTAACTGTATATGGAGAGGGATAAATAACCCACCTCCCTTTCTCTCTCTCTCTCTCTCTCTCTCTGATATCGCTTGAAATATGCGCATCAGGTTTTAAATGTCTGAAGAGTAGTAAGTGAAAGCTGGCGTATCATCCTCGTAGAGTAATACGTTTCCTGTTTCACTTCGCTGTCAACATTATAACTCTCGGAATTCGTATTGAAGCGGAAAGCTAATGTAATATTATAAAGAGCAGAAAATAGCAATATTCGTGATCTTATAAAATCTAAAATATTTTCGATCCCTCTAATTTCATTCGGTAAAAGATAACAAGTGAAGCTTAAAGATTAATTTTTTCTAGGTTGGTGATGTTGATATAGCGGGAGATGATTTTGTTGCTTTTCAAGGTTTTTTAATGTACTACTTACATGATTTAACTGAAAATGAAAACAAATGGTATTCAGGGATATATATATATATATATATATATATATATATAATATATATATATATATATATATATATATTATACATACATACATACACACACACACATACCTGTGACGACGTGTAGGTTGGCTGCTTTTAAATCTTTAATTTAGCCCACGGCATGTTTTCGTTTCTTTAAAGTGAATTGAACCTTTTGTTAATAATCCTGTAATGTCCGTTTGTATATGCTCAGTCTTGCGTATAATAAAGGGTCGTAAAGACCGAAAGATCTCGGCAGTTCTCGTCTTTTCATTTTCCTCCGTGGCATTACCTTTATTTACACACACACACACACACACACACACACACACACACACACACACACATATATATATATATATATATATATATATATATATATATATATATATATATTATTATTGTGTTGTGTGTGTTTGCGTATGCTTGTGCATTTCTTGGTACAGTTAAGGTTTTCTGAAGTTTATAGACGACATTTAAATAGAACCACGTAAATTCACTGTTTGTCAAATGTCATTGCGAGTGAGAGTAAAATAGCTCACAAAAGACGAAAGTTAGGCCATCAAGATTTTTGACGCATCATTTAGTAGGTATATATCCACCCATATGGTGTCAATTACAATTGCTGTAAATTTACCGGAAGCCTCAAATTCCAACCTGAATTGTTTCTGTCAAAGGAATATTAACATTGGCATTTTTATCTGAAGATCAAAAGTCGTTTTTATTTCGCTCAAATTGCATTAATTGCCTTGGCACGCAGAATAATAATCATAGGAATTTCATTTCGTTTCAGAGTAAAAGTCGGCCATAATTATTCTAATGCGAAAAACTTTAAATGTGCTAAACACCGGTATTCTGGTAATTTCATGAAAATGCCGTTTTGGCCGAAATGCAAGGTACAAAAAGTGTATTAGTGTTTACATCCTTTGCATGCACAATTAGAAATTTAGATGTTCGGTAATAAATTAAAATTAGGGTTAAGGTTATCAAAATAAAATGAAACAAATAATATTTTTTGTAAGAAAATAAAAGTAAATTTTTCTTTTACAAGTTAAAGAGAACTATGGGAAAATGTAATCAATATTTTCGTTCAAAAAGTTGGCAGGTTTTTAGAATAAAAGATAAGCATATTGCTTTCTTTTTCATTCGAGCTAGTTATCATTTGCTCCTGTTAATTAACTTTTTTAAGGTGATAACAGACTTGAAAATAATTAAGGACATTGAAACTTACAACCAAACTTGTTGAAATTAGGTATTAAGCCAAAATGAACTCATCAATATTGAATTTCCTTTGCCTTGGGAATATCTTACACCAAACTGGATTATACATGACAAGTCTTCCTACGTTGGATAGGATTCGAACTTATGTATTTTTGGTGGGAAAGAAGTGTCATAAAGAAATCCTTTTAGGTGTAAATTTTTCCAGACTAAAGGGAATTCGGTATCTATGGGTTACCTGTACTTGCATATCCGAAAGTACGAAATGGTCAGGAAGTGAATAATTGACAAACGTTTTGCCATAATATATATATATATATATATATATATATAATATATAATATATATATACATCATACATACATACATACAACATACATCATACATACATAACATACATACATAACATACATACATACTACATACATACATACATTACATACATATATTATATTATTATATATATAATATATAATATATATATATACCCCACATACCATTACATACATACACACACATACTACTCACTTACTGACTACTCACTCCGACATTGTATATAATATATATATATAATATATATATATATCTATATATATATATATATATATATATTATTGTATTTTCACAGCCAACAAGAAACCCTCTTTTGATAAGATATGAACTGATTCTTGCGTTATTACAGTTTGGGAATTAAAATTATAGAATAAGTAGTTAAGTAAACATGTGAATGAGCACGAAGAGAAGGATTGAATTAAATTCATTCTCCCTTACTTGAAAATGTATATGCAATTTTGCGAATAAATACGTATAAAGCCGAAATGAACCACTGTTGCGAAAACCTACGACAAAACAGAATGTTCTCTCGCCTCTTCGAAAGACCACACAAAATATTTTCTCGTATTTTTCCCTTGTGAATCTAGCTATTAAATATTCCTAAGTGCCTCCTCAAGGATAATGTCTCTTACCCTTCTCAGAGAGCAATTACAAGTCACGTGGACGCAAGTCTTTTCTTTCCCATGTGACTTTTCAACGCAAAAGTTGACCTTTGGCGAGCTGTGGTTGCTAGGAAGTGCGAGTTTTTTTTATTGCTATATCTTTTTGTTGATATTTTCTATAGGGCTGTGGTTTGTGGTGGGCGGACCGTTAATTAATTCTTTGTTCTCTTAGATGTTGTGGGTACCAGCGTCTGAGGGGTTGAAAGAAATAGTACGAGGGACTACGTGCTTCATCTTGAAGAAAAACTGTATCAGTTTATCCGTGTGTGTGTGTGTATACATATATATATATATATATACACACACGGAATAAACTGATATATATATCATAGTATATATATATATATATATATATATATAGATATATATATATATACACACACACACACACGGATAAACTATATATATATATATATATATATATATATATATATATATATATATATATATATATATATATATATATATATATATATATATATATATATATATATATACACGTATATATATACATATATATGTCTGTTTCTATTATCCATATATATGCATATATATTCAAATATGTATACTGTACATACGTATGTGTGTTTGCACTCTTAGCAGCTACTCTATATTTGGTATACAGGCATTACAGGCATTTCCAGATCGTCTTATTGGTACTACACATTGCTCCTTTTTATCTGGTGAGAATTACTGTGTTGATTTTCTGATAAGAAAATAATTTTTATTGTCTTTTGTGAAATTCAATGACATTTTCCTATAAAAACAAACTTATTCCGTCTCCAGTAAAGTTCCTAAATACAATTGTCTTTCCCTCTCCAGGCTTGTTGAGATCATAGTTATTCTTTTTAATGAAAATACCAAAAATTCTTTTATATATTATGTTTCTAGAGAAACCAGTTCCACTGATTATATCTTCTGCCCTACAGAAACTAATCAGTCAGTATTAGCTGAGTGGAGCATTTCTTTGTCACATAGACAAGGCATTTTTGATTTATGATATAATTCCTCTTTCCACTTTTTTTTTCCGTTAGCAGAAAAGAGTAACACCTTACAAAATCATGCTTCTGATAATGATAGATAAATAATATAAAATTTCCCTTATTATAGCTTATAGCTGAGTCAAGAAATGCTGTACTATTTCACCAGAAAAAAAACTAATCATAACGCAGTTTATAATATTTATACTATTTCACCAGAAAAAAACTAATCAGACGCAGTTATATTTATAACTAATCAAATGCTGTTATAATATTTATAACTTAACTCCAGGACACGCCCCTCCATAACACCCACTGTTCATAGCTGATTAATATCATAAATCCAGAATCTGGATGAGGGCCAGAAGCCCCTGCCATACAGCCCAAGCCATTATTGAAACAAACTACAAGACTTAATTTGTAAAGTGAATATATGGTCGTGTATCTTCGATGTTAAAGAAAATGAACGAGCATTTCACTAAATGGCACATTTTTCTAAATATTCAGGGGTGGGTTTATTTATGACATTTTTATTTACGTCATTATGTATTAAACAAGGAAAACCCGCGAGGCGTATAAAGGGAATCGTAGTTTAAATCTATGGTTTTTCCAAATTCAATTTTTCGGAATATCGAAAGCTTCGGTAATAATAATAATAATAATAATAATAATAATAATAATAATAATAATAATAATAATAATAATAATAATAATAATATTATTATTATTATTATTATTTATTATTATTATTATTGATTATTTTATTGATTATTATTATTATTATTATTATTATTATTATCTATCACAGTCCTCCAATTCGACTGGGTGGTATTTACAGTGTGGGGTTCCGGGTTGCATCCTGCCTCTTTAGGAGTCCATCACTTTTCTTACTATGTGCGCCGTTTCTTGGATCACACTCTTCTGCATGAGTCCTGGAGCTACTTCAGCCTCTAGTTTTTCTAGATTCCTTTTCAGGGATCTTGGGATCGTGCGTAGTGTTCCTATGATTGTGGGTACAATTTCCACTGGCATATCCCATATCCTTCTTATTTCTATTTTCAGGTCTTGATACTTATCCATTTGTTCCCTCTCTTTCTCTTCAACTCTGGTGTACCATGGTTTATCAATCAACGTCACGTCTGGTCTATTTGCACGTATCACCCTATCTGTTCTGATACCATAGTCCCAGAGGATCTCTGCCTGATCGTTTTCTACCACTCCTTCAGGTAGGTGCTCGTACCACTTATTACTGCAAGTTAGCTGATGTTGATACCTCCTCATCCCTGTAGTCTTCTGTGGTATCGTCTCTCACTTCGTCTTCTTGTAATTCGTTGCCGTGTGTCAAATCCTTTTCCATTTCCTCTCTTTCTGTTGGGGAGAGCCAGTTCTTTTTCTTTATGTTTCTTACTGCCAGCCCCTGCTCTGTTTGGGGGGTGTTATCCTCTCATTCCAGATGTTTTTTGACCAACCTTCTATATCCCTCTCCTCCGTCGGGTTGCTTCTGATGTAGCATCTCCATATTTCCTTATTTTCTTCTCTTGTCCATTTCTTCCTCTGGTTTGCTTCTGTAGCTTCAGTCTCAGGCTGTTGGTTACTGTTGTTGTGGTGGTCAGTTGCTGGATGACGACCTCCAAGTACCTAACCGTCTTCCCCTTCAATTGGGCTGAATACCTGGCTGCCGGACGAAGCTCCTCTGTTGCCAGAGGTTCCATTTACGTCGTTGTCGTATAATCCTTCATTTCTTTCTATCATTGCTGAGTTTTGCTATCTAACCCATAGCTGGACCCTACCCCATCAGGAATAGGTACTCATTTACAGCCGAGTAGACTGAGGAAATTATGGTAAAGATCCTTTCCCAAGGAATCAACGCCGAGGGGGAGCGGTCACCCATCCAACGACTGACCAGCCCTAATGTTGCTTAACCAGTCCATTGACGACCTAACCCACTCTGCCACGCCATCATTATTATTATTATTATTATTATTATTATTATTATTATTATTATTCTTAAATCCATATAACATATGCCCAAGACAGTTTATTATTTTCGCCAAAGTACATTGAAAATGGTCTAAATCATGGAAATGGTATAAGCAGTGTAAGTTTTCTTCATGTAAAAATTGGTTGTTTTGTGTCTAAATAAATACTATACACACACACACACACACACACACACACACACACACACACACACACACACACACATATATATATATATATATCATATATATATATATATATATATATATATATATTATATATATATATATCTTTGTGTGTGTTATGGGTGTGCGTGGAAGAGAGAGAGAGAGAGAGAGAGAAAGCATGATGAGGAAAATGTAAGTTTGAAGAGTAGCCAGGCATTACAAAGTACTTTAAAAGGAAACCCATTTTCGGAAAAGTTTGTCGTCTGCGTGACTCTTATAGAGTTTACTAAAACTTTTAGCCCCGTATGAAGGGCGAAGGTGGTCGTAAGATGGGCAAAAATTCGTAGAATTACGATGACGAAATGTTTTTAATATAAAATGATATAAGCGGTATGCATATCAGCCTTTGAACTGGAAACAAAGTTTTTGATAAAACTGAAAGATACATTGGAGTTTGGTTTTCGTTATTACTCTATAAAAATGTTTTCGAAGTTGTTGCTGGTAGTTTTCTATTATCACAGAAATGAAATGGATTTTAGTATTATATTAACTCAAAATCTTGTCATTAGAGTGAGCTGCAGTCAATCAATCCTTTCCTTTTTCTTGGTTTTTGTTGTTAACTCCTGGTAATATTTCTTAATAAAAACAAGTTAAATTCCGACAAAATTTCGTATGACAGATAGGTGAATATTTCTATATTAAACATTCTTTACATTTTTTCACACTTCTCTTCATTAATGTTATTCCTGCAAAAAAAATTATAACTCATACATTACTATTAATTGTTTGTGTTAAATATTTCCGATATTTAATAACGACATTGTAGATTTTCATTTGCTTCCTTTAACCTACAGGTTGAAATTATGAAGGAATGTGTATAAGGTGCATCTGTGACAAAATATCATTAGCATATTGTTTACACTATTATTGCAATCCAAATTAAAACCCTAGGTGGAAAAACAGTACTAATAGAGGATTAAGAAAGAAATAATAAACTCTGAAAAAGTACTAACAAAGTACACCAAATGAGACGATTAGCAAAGGGGAATACATGAGATAAACGAGATAAACAACACAAACTGCGGAGTGAGACCCGTGCATTTTTTTTCGATAAAGTACAAAGGAATATGTAACAGATTAAAAATAAAATTCTCTTTTCTGCCTGAGCATTAGTGATCGACGATATTTTCTTTAAAATGCTACGTCCACAGCATTGTTGCCATTTTTTGAAGACCCTTTTATGGTATTCCAAAAGCCATGGCTTCTTGCACTTATTTAAAGGGAGCTTTCTTTGGTTTGTTAAAATGATTAAACTATTAAGATGTAAATAGATTTAAGTCCATAATAAGGATGGAAATAGGAATGCTGTAAGGACACAAACCCCCTAAACAGGATGCTCAAAAATAGACAGAAATTCTATACATTTATCCAGGATAGTCGATCAAAATAAAGGCTACGAGTATCTTATCTCCGAAAAGAAGAAATAATACCTGTAATCTTTTGCCATAAAAGCCCATTAGTTTCCGTTCAGAACATCCAATTCCCACCCCTCTGGTTCCCAAGAATTCATAAAAGGTTTGACAATATAGACAGGGTTCATTCCAGAAAGAAATAGGATAAATGTCACTGGCATGACTTGTCCCTTTAATTTTCCAGTTCCAAGGGATTATACAATTTTCTCATTCGATGGGATTATAACTGGGATTTCGTTAAATCGATATTGCCTCCTGATTAGAAGATTTTTTTTTTTATTCCCTCTGATGATGAGGAAGGATCTTCTCTTATAAGTTTGACAGAAAAAGGGAACCCTTGATTCGTCCCATTTCTTAATTGACAGCCTTAATAGGATTGTCTCATACTTGTCCCAAGCGTCTGAAGGATTGTCACGTATTTTCTCTCACTTTTCATGAAACGATTCCTCAATAGAATAAAGTAAATGACATTGTCCTTCTTTCACCCTTATTTCAGACGTCAAATAAAACCTTTTCGGGATGAATTGGTTTTGAGACTGACCGTATAAACGAAATAATCATGAAAGATAAATGGTTTATTTTCTCTGCTATTAAATTTTAAGTATATTCAGTTTGTGATTCAAGGCCTCTTAATTAGATATGGCTCCGATGATTACCATCAGATAAAATGATTAGCTTGGCCAAGGTTTCTTACTTTTATCAATTTGTTTTATTTATAAAGAGACTCTCCTCTTTTGCTGTTGAAATGTTCTCTCTCTCTCTCTCTCTCTCTCTCTCTCTCTCTCTCTCTCTCTCTCTCTCTCTCTCTCACACACACACACACACACACACAACTACACTTAAACAGACACATATTTATATAAACTACTCATAATCAATTTAAATATTTTAAGTATTACAAGGTGTTAAAATAAACTTACCTTTACATAGCACATTATTACCTTCTCCATTTAGTATTATAATGCCATTGTTTCTCCCTTTTTCATCATATTCATGGCACCAACTGCCATCTCGGACACTGTTGTCTATTCATAATGACAACGGTAATTGTACCGTGATTGGAGGCACGCGGAGAGAGACAAAATGTATATGGGCGTTATATTGCGAACGGAGTTCCCTTCCGAAGGAGGTTTAATAAAGAAACTCTCTCTCTCTCTCTCTCTCTCAGGCTCAGAGAGCAAGGTCTTTTTCTCCTACTTAAGTAAACTTTCGTCCGGTTCTAGGATTCTAAGATGCAACAACCAGTGTTTTACCATACACCTAGATGTAGCTTATATTTATATTTATATATATATATATATATATATATATATATATATATATAATATATATATATATATATATATATGTGTGTGTGTGTGTGTGTGTGTGTGTGTGTGTGTGTGTGTGTATTATCTATATCTAGGTTTATGGTAAAATAGTGGTTCGTGCATCTCAGAAACATAGAACTAAAATCAACAACATTTACCGTAACTATATAAAAAAGTTTGACCAACTTAGATTTAATGTCTTCCTTGATAATGACGTTTTTCACGTAATTAAGGCTGCAGCCCAGAACTCAAGTAACCTTTATTTATCTTTCGAAAGTTAACGAGAAAGAAAAATAAAACAAAATTCTCTTGACTGTGCCCTTTAACCATTTGCATTTCTGAATGAATAATATCTTTGTCATTAAAGCCAATTTGTTTCGTGTGTTGGGGGGGTGGGCGAGTGGGTCTTGTGCTTGGGGTCAAGTTGTCCATTTGCCAAAATCAGAGAGATCGTAAATGCTGAACTGCGGAGGTACATAATTTTATAACTGTCTTACTGAAGCAATAAAAAGATACATTAGTCAAAATAGCCTATTTTTTAACAAATTAAATAATCCCATGTGTTGATTCTCGCTGGTTACGGTAATTTTGCTTCCGTTTATGAAACCATTTCATATCTGGTATATTCTTGGGTTCAGAGATACAAAGCTGTGGAAGTAGCTAATTTTTTCATTTTTGTTTAACTAGAAAATCATATCATGAACCTTTTTACTACATGTCATAGCTCATTTTCACAGTCAGAGAAAATCGATTATGCAGACACCACCTTATTTACAAACGAGTTACGTTCCCGACGGCCTGTTTAAGTACAGTATGATGAATCATTACAATAATGTACGTTTTTTTTTCACCCTAAAACACAATGCACTGTGCATATAGTACAGTATGCACAGAATAGGCGCGCAAAACATAATTCAAACATGGTTGGCAAATGGAAGCGCTCTGAACACAATTCTAATTTGCGATCCCATTTGTTTGTATCTCTGACTATTTGTAAGTTGAATGTTCGTAAGTAGGGTGGTGTCTGTATCAAGAATTTATGTTTTCATCCATTTTCTTTTGATGAATATTGTAATCAATAACAAGTATCATTATAATGAATAATATTACATGCTCTAACACCTCTTGATCAACATGTATAATTTCATTCAAGCTATCCATTATATTTGATATTTGTGATTATTTGTGATGAATGTTTTGATGTAATAAAACGAAACGCTTACGATGGAGTAATGAAATCTTGCCAACATTTCACTCCAGGTGGGAATGGCCTTTCGAACTTATGGTGAGCTACGAAATGTTGCTATTTTAGAGCGGCTTTTATTGCGATTTGTCAGGTCTCTCTTTTATGCAGCCTTTGTTTTTTTATGTTTAGCGTTTTGTTTTTTAAGGAATGTAGTGTATTGAATTGTTTCCAAACTCATAGTAATGATGATGTCAATAATGTCCCCGATTTAAATTTCCTGAGGCTAATTTGAATTAGAAAATGGTTGCTTATCTGGCTAGTTAAATTATTTCGCTTACAAGTATCAAATGTTTATATGCGCGCGCGCGCGCACGTGTGTGTGTGTGTGTGTGTGTGTGTGTGTGTGTGAGAGAGAGAGAGAGAGAGAGACAGCGATCAGTTATGTAGTTTAGATAATAATGTTTAATAATGTCATAACTAATAAATAAGTCATAAGGTTTGTTTTAATTTATTTAACATACCTATTTATTGCGTCTTTGAAACATGACTGCCTTTTATAATGTTGCTGCCTAATTAATTTTCTGTTCTATAAACTAAAGTTAAAATTGTACGGATCTTAACTTATTATTATTCGCATTTTCCTAAATATCCGATGCTTATCTTCCCTTAAAGTCTCCTATAGCAATTTAACTAAATCAGTTAAAACCTATCTAAAATCTTTAATAGGGAATACAATAAAGAAACCTCCCTACGCCTTATTTTCAATAGGTTTTTTTATATTGTTTTACTTCAGCTGTTGTGAACGTTTAATATTAAGCTTGGAAACGTTTTAATCGTTGGGACAGTGATTTGGGTTTCTTAGAATTTTGACAGATCTAAAAAGAGAAAATATATATATATATATATATTATATATATATATATATATATATATATATATATATATATATATATATAGAGGTCTCCAGTCGGCGAAGATAACAATAATTTAGGGGGTACCATGATAAATTAGTAGAATGCCATAGTTTATTAAAAACGTTTCGCACACAATTCTCGGTGCATCATCAGTCTGTGAACAATAAAATTAATACATACATTATAAAAAGGAATTCACAAAATTACAAGGTAATTAAAAATTAATGGTTTAAATAGAAAAGCAGAAGTTAAAAGTTTAAAAAAATTTTCGTTAAAACACTGTAAAAAGAGAGAGAACTAAGACACCAACCATCCAAGGCAAAAGACGAAGAAGGAATATCAAAACCTGACGTCCCAAACAAAAAGTCAGTTATGCCAAATACAGAGGGGAAGCCGTGTCGTGATTGTTCAAAGAGGGAACTAGCCTTTTGATAAGTAATGACTCCAGAGTAGTTAGATGATCTGGGTCCTTTGTATATCCAATAATAGAGAAGTGCTGTTTCAAGACCTCTATTTTGCTTATAGCAGCATGATTTTTAATGTTAGAAAACTCTGGTTGCTTAATTCTCTGGCCTGTACGAAAACTGAAACCCATGTGGCTGCAATATCTCACTTGCAATAGCCTACGAGTAGATCCGATGTAAGAGCCCGGACATCCAGGGCATGTGAATTTATATACAACATTAGATCTCATGAAGGATTGCAAGCGATCTTTACAGTTGAAAAAAGAACCTATCCTGCATGGATTATTAGAAATAAGTTTTAACTGGAGACAGGGAATTTCTTGTTTAATGACCTGTGTTAGTCTACGAGAGAATTTTGTATCAAACACAAAAGGGATGGAAGCAAAGAACAGTTTCTTAGGAACATCAAAGTTGGGCAACGGTGGCTGGAGAAATTTGGTTAAAAGTTTATTGATGACTCTAAGGACTGCGCCTTTGGGATAGGAATTTTTCTGAAAAAACCTAATAAAAATTCTATTTCATTATGGAAAGTTGGCCAGTTAGACGAATATTTTAATGCTCTATGGACAAGAGTATAAATGGTGTTTAATTTGAAGGTTCTTTGGCATGAACTGTAATAGTTGTTAGCTAAACCTGTATAGGTCTTTTTTCTATAGACAGCTGTGGTGAATTCAGAATTACTTCTTGTAATATTGATATCGAGAAATGGCAAATTGTCTCTGTTCTCCACCTCCATCGTAAACTGAATATTTGGGTGTTGCTGATTAATATATTCCAGAAACTGTGTGCTTTGCCAAGGGTACTTAAAAAGAGCAAAAGTGTCGTCTACATATCTCCTGTAGTATGCTGGTTTAAAGGAAGACTCACATTGATTTTAAAAAAAATTTTCTATTTTAAACAAGATTTTTATCAGCAATGATACTTTGTTTTACGGTTTTATTAGGGCTATTTTTAAACAATTTCTGGAACTTGCTGTGCAAGACTCCATGTTTGTTTTTAACCAGCAACTGTATTCGCAGGTCGATGGAGTTGCTATGGGATCCCCTCTAAGCCCCATTTTTGCAAATTTTTTTATGTGTGACTTAGAAACAAAATTTTTAAATCAATGTGAGTCTTCCTTTAAACCAGCATACTACAGGAGATATGTAGACGGCACTTTTGCTCTTTTTAAGTACCCTTGGCAAAGCACACAGTTTCTGGAATATATTAATCAGCAACACCCACATATTCAGTTTACGATGGAGGTGGAGAACAGAGACAGTTTGCTATTTCTCGATATCAATATTACAAGAAGTAATTCTGAATTCACCACAGCTGTCTAGAAAAAAGACCTATACAGGTTTAGCTAACAACTATTACAGTTCATGCCAAAGAACCTTCAAATTAAACACCATTTATACTCTTGTCCACAGAGCATTAAAATATTCGTCTAACTGGCCAACTTTCCATAATGAAATAGAATTTTTATTAGGTTTTTTTTTCAGAAAAATTCCTATCCCAAAGGCGCAGTCCTTAGAGTCATCAATAAACTTTTAACCAAATTTCTCCAGCCACCGTTGCCCAACTTTGATGTTCCTAAGAAACTGTTCTTTGCTTCCATCCCTTTTGTGTTTGATACAAAATTCTCTCGTAGACTAACACAGGTCATTGAACAAGAAATTCCCTGTCTTCAGTTAAAACTTATTTCTAATAATCCATGCAGGATAGGTTCTTTTTTCAACTGTAAAGATCGCTTGCAATCCTTCATGAGATCTAATGTTGTATATAAATTCACATGCCCTGGATGTCCGGGCTCTTACATCGGATCTACTCGTAGGCTATTGCAAGTGAGATATTGCAGCCACATGGGTTTCAGTTTTCGTACAGGCCAGAGAATTAAGCAACCAGAGTTTTCTAACATTAAAAATCATGCTGCTATAAGCAAAATAGAGGTCTTGAAACAGCACTTCTCTATTATTGGATATACAAAGGACCCAGATCATCTAACTACTCTGGAGTCATTACTTATCAAAAGGCTAGTTCCCTCTTTGAACAATCACACCACGGCTTCCCCTCTGTATTTGGCATAACTGACTTTTTGTTTGGGACTTCAGGTTTTGCTATTCCTTCTTCGTCTTTTGCCTTGGATGGTTGGTGTCTTAGTTCTCTCTCTTTTTACAGTGTTTTAATGAATTTTTTTTTAAACTTTTAACTTCTGCTTTTCTATTTAAACCATTAATTTTTAATTACCTTGTAATTTTGTGAATTCCTTTTTATAATGTATTTACTTTTATTGTTCAGAAACTGATGATGCACCGAGAATTGTGTGCGAAACGTTTTTAATAAACTATGGCATTCTACTAATGTATCATGGTACCCCCTGAAGTATATATATATATATATATATATATTATCATATATATATATATATATATATATATATATATATATTTATTTATTTATTTATTTTTTATTTATTTATTTATTTATTTATTTATTTATTTATTTATTTATTTATTTATTTATTTATTTATTTATTTATTTATTTATTTATTTATTTATTTATAACAGGCCAATATCCAAGCATGAAATAGGAAGAAGTAGTTTTCTCATTCCCTGGCAGTTCAATGTTAGTTGAATTCCGATAAACTTTAATATAGATGAATAAACCAGTTCATGCTAAAATTGTCTCATAGAGATTGATTATTATTATTATTATTATTATTATTATTATTATTATTATTATTATTATTATTATTATTATTATTATTATTATTATTATTATTATTATTATTATTATTCAGCGGATGAACTCTATTCCTATAGAACAAGCCCACAGGGGCTATTGACTTGACATTCAAGCTTCCAAAGAATATGGTCTTCATTAGGAAGAAATAACAGAAGGTAGTGGGAAATAAAGAAAGAAGAAAATATAAGGTAACAAATAAATAGTTAAGTAAGAAAAAATGTACGTAAATTATTAAAAGACAAGGAGAATTGTATAAGGGTAGTAATGCATCGCATCTTCAGTTGCACGACATCCTCAGGGAAGCTGTTCCTAGGCCAAAGATTGGCCGCGTGCACACGAGGCACTTTGTCATAAAGAGATCTACCAGCAAATGCAAACGCTTCGTCCTCAGAGTCCATACTGGAACTGAGAGGCCTGAGAGGCGTGACACAGTAGCATGTACCTATACTCTGTTTTCTTTTCATCTGTCCATCCGCCTGTGGTGTTTTTGTATGGTAACACTGCGTCCCGGGCTTTAGATAGTTACGCTAATTGTAAGTTTTAGGTAAATAAAGGATATCTGGGTGTACATTTGTAACTGAAAAGTGTTTTAATTATTTACTGTATGCGAATTACACCGTTAATATTCGAAATAGGATATTATTATAATCGTTGAATGTAAACTGAATGTAACTATCTAAAGCCCGGGACGCAGTGTTACCATACAAAAACACCACAGGCGGATGGACAGATGAAAAAAAAAAACAGAGTATAGACACAAGGGTGACTCTGTGGTGAGGTTGGGTCAAACACTTAGCCGCAGTGGGTTCCCTTTTTCCTGCCGAAAACGACCAGATTCGCTGAACAGCAGCAACGATATGCAATGAATGCGCCCCGCTGTCGAACTTCTCAGTTCCAGAGGTCCTTTATTCCTCACACTGATGGACCGTGGAAGAGCTTCCTTGAGGATGTCGTGCGACTGGAACTTCAGGAGTTCAAGAGAAGCCGAAGGCATCACACATCTCGCACCATGCCTTTGCTTTTGTCATTGTAGTATGTCCCATATCGATGGTCGTTCTTCAATAATGAATCGATCTACATCGATTGTAACAATAGTATTATGATAGTATTAATGATAATAATAATAATCAAAGAGCACAATTAATGACGTATTCTCACTTCCGCTATTGGTGTGCGACTCAGTGCCGGGCTGTCTTTAGCCACAGTCGCTTGCCACAGACGCTCATACGCTCGACATAAATTATAAGCGATGGAAACCTATGGGAAACCACATCCCCGGCACACACCGACGCCACGACGTGGCGCCACAGAGTGGCTCGTGCACTAACGGCCTATATACATGTATTTGGAAAGAGCATTTTTTGTTTACTCGGGGAGTAAGCCTGCAAACTACTTTGTTGCTGTTGTTGTTGTTAAGGGGCGTAGGAAAGCCTAAAAAGGTTTGGAAAAGGTGTTTCGCATCAAGCGAACGATACAGGAATTTCAGGATAGGATATTTATGATTTATTCATTAGAATGATAATGAAAAATAATGAATAATGTGCATGTTATACAGTACAGAAAAATGATTAAACTAATAGTGAAACAAAGCTCTATTTGACCGTTGATTTTAGCACGCGCCCAGAGTTAGCTGGAAGTCAGAGCACGCCTTGTTGATCTTAAGTACACAACATTACCATCGAAATGAATTGTTTCACGCCGTTATGATCATATATAATAAGTTATGAGTTCATATCAATTAGAAAATCATATGCAAAATAACTAATCCCATACTGTCACATTTTCATAAGTTTATTCTGAATGGGTTGGTAGATTAGTTATGAAGTTAATTTCCATATAAATTGCTTCGTTGAATCTGATAAAATATTGATCGAGTTGCGACGCTGTAGCCTCTCAAAGATTGCGTAATACATTATACACACAGTCTCTCTCTCTCTCTCTCTCTCTCTCTCTCTCTCTCTCTCTCTCTTCTTTTATCTTCATGTAACTTAGAGTTTCTTTCATTAAATTTTTAAGTGTCTAAATCATATTTTACTTCTGTTATTCATTATACTTCAATATTTCTTTATTGAACGAAATTCATCACCTGAAAGTATCCTAGTAATTAGTGATAAAATCATGCAATCTGTCACCTTTCAGTGGGACTAGCTATAATTCTCTCTCTCTCTCTCCTCTCTCTCTCTCTCTCTCTCTCTCTCTCTCTCTCTCTCCATGCCATCATTAATTTCTTTTATTAATCTTTAAAACGTGCCCAAGTAATTTCTCTATTTCTGTCATTCATCTTTAATAAATGGTGTTTATCGAACGAAACTCATCATCTTGAATTATACAAGTAATGTGTCTCCTATCATCAGGACTAGGTATACTACTTCTCTCTCTCTCTCTCTCTATTTGTGTGTGTGTGTGTGTGTGTGTGTGTAATACGCAATTGTATACAACTTACTGATGACAGTGTCGAAGTTTTCAGCCGGGTTTTCCGGGCGCAATCACCTCTTAAAACTTTTGTCCCTCTCTGACACAAAGGTCGTGATATCTACAATTGCCAGAGGTGTTCTACAGAAGTTCTAGTACTCTTACGAAATTGCCCTTAGGTAACGTTTTGGTTTTCATTTTTATGTTGTGATTTTCTTGTGCAGACTTGTCATGTTTTGTGTATTCTTAGAGAGAGAGAGAGAGAGAGAGAGAGAGATAATATTAATGATGTTTGATATTCTGTTATTGTAAGGTACCATCCCGTTTTTTAGTTTTCTGTAAAAGAAAACTATATTGTTGCGCCTTTGTTTGTCCGTCCGCCCGCAGATCTTAAAAACTACTGAGGCTAGAGGTCTACAAATTAGTATGTTGATCGACCACCCCCGAATTATCAAACATACCAAATTACAGCCATCTAGCCTCAGTAGTTTTAATTTTATTTAAGATTTAAGTTAGCCATAATCGTGCGTCTGGCCACCACCGGGTGCGGCGGCTGAAAGCTTCATGGGCCACTGCTTATACAGAATTGTATACTGTACAGAAAACTCGATTGGGGCGCCGAGGAAACTTCGGGACATTTTTTTTGTGCTTGTTATAATCGGGACTGAAATGAAAGAAATTCTTCATTTTTAAGTTCTAGGCATCAATTAAAGGTTATCAAACGTTATAGCAGTAAACGATCATAAGAAATCTAGGATGCTATATCAAAGAGTAGAGTCATATATTTTTATTTGAATAAGTAGTAAAAAGTACTGGCCATTTTTTATGGTAATGATTAGACAAGCTGTCAGATAAAGGGTTTGAATTGAGTGGGTTTTAAACGCAGATGAGGCCTGATGACTATACTGTTTTTTTTTCATCTGTCCATCCGTCTGTGGTGTTTTTGTATGGTAACACTGCGTCCCGGGCTTTAGATAGTTACGCTATGAGTTAGTTTTAGGTAAATAAAAGGATGTCTGGGTGTACATTTGTAACTGAAAAGTGTTTTAATAATTTACTGTATGCGAATTACACCGTTAATATTCGAAATAGGATATTTTAATAATATAAGCTGAATGTAACTATCTAAAGTCCGGGACGCAGTGTTACCATACAAAAACACCACAGGCGGATGGACAGATGGAAAAAAAAACAGAGTATAGGAATGCCTGAGTCTTTAATGTAACATTGGTAATTATTGATCTCCAATAGTTTTTCTCCCACCATATGACAAATTACTGAGCGATTAGATTTCTATGATAATCATTGACCTACATTAACTTTTCTCCCTCCCTAAGACAATTTACTGGGCTTTCAAGACAACAATAATAATTATTGACCCCAATGATTATTCTCCTTCAACTTGGACAAATTACTGAGTCTTCAAGACAGTAATAAGAATTACAAAGCGGTAATTTTCCCTCCCCATCAAAAATGGCTGAACCTTTAAAACAACGATAAAAATGACTGACCCAGTAATTATTCTCCCTCCCTTAGACAAATAACTGATCCTTTAAGACAAAAATAGCAATTGTTGATCGCCATCAACTTTTCCCCTTTCTTTTGAACAAACATTTTATTTTTTTCCATGACCAAAGATAAGAAATGCGTTTTAGGTATTAATTTGAGATCTCTCTCACCCTCATAATGATTCCTCTACTACTGTCATGATATTATCAGCATAGAAGTTAAGCAATAACAAGATTCCGTTGACTTCAAGGGATGTAAAAGAACGTCATATTCATCAATAGCTCTTGAAGTTGTGACGATCCTTCGCAGTTCACAATAATCAAAGAGGTAGTAAAGTCTGAGAATCCGTTCATAAAAGCATGAATGCAGGTTAATCCAGCGTTTTTTTTATTTTTTTTTTATATCTCGCCACCCCTATGCACTTTCGTAATGCTCGTGTTTCTCTTTTATATATATATATATATATATATATATATATATATATATATATATATATATATATATATATATATATATATATATATATATATAAATAATGTATTTCTCGGAGATATGGTAACTGAACCTTTTTTTCATATTGGTTTAACAGTACTGCATTAAGAGTAATAATATAAGATATTTTGACAGAAAAAAAGTACGTGAAGGTCTTAATGAATATTACGTAACGGCAAAATGAATGACTTAATTAAGAACATGAAAAAAGGGAGATTCTCTTCCCCGAAATGTGTGATACGTTTATGAGATTGAGGCCACACTTTCCACCTAAAATCGATTAGCTTAATCTCCGAGGCCAAGACTTTAAGTGGATAACGGAATATTAATTTATTTTCCCCCCCTTCAATTTCCCTCTACAATTTTAAAGGGTAGACTCTATAGTGGAAGCTCTCAAAGGTGAATAGAATATGTCACTAACATGGGCCGTACGATTTTTTTTCTTCTATTCAGCACTGTTAGAAGGTCACTGATTATTGGTTTAGTTCACAAAAGCGATGAGTGGACTATAAAATGTTGTGAAAAAAGGAGACCTATATGGAGGTAATTTTTTTATATTAGTTTTTTTTCGTGTAAGTCTCAAATAAAGTCGTTTTATGGAGTGAGTAAATATAATCGGAAAAGCGTATCTTTAGTATCCCGTTACTCTTCTACAGCTCTTTCTTTTGATCTGTTAACGTATTCCTTCAAGAATCACATTGACTGATAAACTGTTTTTTCATTATTATAATTATTCAATAGGGAATTAGTTCTGAATACTTATATTATTTTTAACGCAACGTACAATTTAACATTAATCATCTATGGGGAAAATGCGCAGTAATATTTCAGTCATATGTCAAAGGCATTAAGCATTTTTAAGGAAAAGTATTTTTCATTTTGTCTCAAGATGTGTTTATAGAAGCGTAAAACCTATAGAGAATTGAAACAGTTACTACTTATCTTCTTAGGATATTCCTTGTAAAAATGTTATGTACATCCATCAATTTCTATTTTGTTACGTGCAAATCTTCACTGTAAATTTCAGGTTTATTTTATTTTTTAATGTTTTTTTTTTTTGGTAAGCGAATCCCCTTGCAAGAAAACCTGAATAAAATGAGTCCTTAAGTTCTTTGTTTTCCAGAAAGTAAATATGAATGTTTAGGGATGCGTCACTGTTTACCCTTACTGGAAAAAAAAGAGAAGAGGCATATTAGTCATCTAGAGTATTTAATATGCATAAAACTTGAAATAATATAAACGATTTCACGTAAATATCCTTTTTTCAAAGATACGATATCATCATAGCTTTAATACTGTCCATAAAGGCTTACCTGCGGGTATTACAGGTCATTTCCGAAAGGTCACTTAGGGCTCGGTAATGCACGCTTTTGTTTACGAAATTTATTAGCGCCAGTCTTCTCTCTCTCTCTCTCTCTCTCTCTCTCTCTCTCTCTCTCTCTCTCTCTCTCTCTCTCTCCTCATTTAAGGTTGAGTGAGCATTATAATATAGTCCCAAACCTTGCCCTCCCAAATTATTCAAGAAAGTTATAGACCAGCTATAAGAACATAGGACTTTTGGAATGGCCATATGACCTGCGATAGGAGGCCTTCCAAATATAAAGGATGAGGATGACATTGATGCTATACAGATGCAGTGCCAGACCCATATGAATCATTTGTCAAATTGCCAGATGTTGAATAAGTGGGTACGAATGCAAAGATATTGTTCTCTAATTACTCAAGAATTGTTGGTAATAACGGAAAACTTTTTATTATAAACAATTAATGTTCTTTTTCTTATTGTGCGCACATTTCTTTTTCGTTTATTTTTGTCGAATACGTTTCTATAGTTTTGACAAGATCAGTATTCAGATATTACCATGAAAGTATCTATCCCGTGTAGTTAAAGCAAAAATAGCATTTCCTGGCCGATATTAATATTTAGCGCTTCTCATCAGAAGTTTCAACTGCATCTTCACCCAACAGTATGATTTCCCATTTGGAATAAACAACACGCTTTTTGTTTGTTATGTTCAAAACTGGAATAACTACTATCTCTGTGGCAAAAATTTAGGTTTTCCAGCATACTTCCCAACAAAATCATAGGGCGCTTACATAATTTCCACTCGAATGATTCCAGTCTTTATCTAGCAACGCTTCCCCTGGAAGTTGTAAATCTTTCCAGTCGCGCCTCGTGCGGGGAAATAAAATTCGGCCTTAATAGCCACGAGGAGTAATAAGCGGTCTCTCCAGAGCCGACCTTCATTGTTGCTTTTCTCGTATGATTCTGATTTTGTGAGCACAAGTTACGGTTACGATTCAGCTGGCGTCTTGAAGTTCTCTCGTGATGATATTCATATATACTTTTATTTTTGCGGTCGTATTTAAGAGAACTTTGTATTACCTCTCTCAAAGCGAGGTTCCACGTAAACGACAACAACCTCGCTTTGTGAATTTTACATCTAAAGAGATAATAAAGAAACCATCATATCTAGATAAAAAGAAAACAGACCTAACTCTGACGGAGACCACAGACCTACCATTTAATGAAAGATGATTATAGTCCTCTGGGTAGGAAAGAACTGATATAAATGTCATAATTTGACCTAACGCAAATGAACAACTATTGAACGTGCAACTCCAGGGTTGTTCATCAGGTAGATAAAAGCTAGATTTATTTATAGAATTCACATCTCAGAAGATTCCAAACATCCAGAGATAAAAGGAACTGCCCTACTTTAATTCCACTTTCTTAATAAAGATGAAAAGTCCAATAACGATATCCGAGCCGTTTCTTAATAAGCCTGAAAGTTATTTGATGTAGAGAGAGAGAGAGAGAGAGAGAGAGAGAGAGAGAGAGAGAGAGAGAGAGAGAGAGCGAGAGAGAGAGAGAAGAGAGATAGAGAGAGAGAAGAGAGAGAGAGAGAGAGAGAGAGAGAGAGAGAGAGAGAAGGAAAAAACTGGCCTCCCAATGTAATATTA
>NC_087206.1:87083154-87098154 GCF_015104395.2 Macrobrachium nipponense
CACTAGAATAGCAGTGAATAGCGTTAAATTGATGGGACTGAAACGAGTAATTGTCTGTAGATTTTAAGCGAATATTTTCCTCTTCGTAAAAAGCTCTTAACATCCTGATCGAGACCTTAACTGATTTATTATTATTATTATTATTATTATTATTATTATTATTATTATTATTATTATTATTATTATTAGAGGATGTCGTGCACTGGAAATTTAGAAGTTCAAGCGAAGGTGCAATACATTACTACCCTAATATACTATTCTCCTTGTATTTTAAATACATTTTTGTCTGTTAATTCATTTATTAGTTTTTTTTTTTTTGATAGGTGAGATCTCTTCTTTCAGTATCTCCCTTTACCTCCTCCTACTTCTTCCTAATGAACACCATATTCTTTGGAAGTTTGAATTATAAGTCAATGGCCCTTGTGTGCTTGTTCCATATGAATAGGTTTCATCTACTAAATCTTAAAAACAAATATTATTATTATTATTATTATTATTATTATTATTATTATTATTATTATTATTATTATTATATTGAATAAAATGGCAGAATTTAGCGAATTAATCTTATATATAAGAAGATTAATTTCCTGAATTCTGCCATTTTATTCAACAGAATTTGTTTAAAAGAAGGTCTTCATTCAAAATATTTTATTATTATTATTATTATTATTATTATTATTATTATTATTATTATTATTATTATTATTATTATTATTATTATTTTGGAAGGAGACCCTCTTTCAAACAAGTTTTATTGAAAGATATTGCTGCATCAGCTGCATTCAACTTGTAAATAGTCTTCTCTATTTTTCTAATAATAGCTTTCTCTCTGCTACTACAACTGGCGAGTATTGCGCCGATATTACTCATCAGGAGGAGTCAATTTCAGGGATATTGCTTAAAATTTATTTATTTGTCACAGTAAATGAACAAATCAAAATATAAGTCGATCTAGTGGCCAACGTTTCTCTCGGTATCATCCGAGCATGATCACGGCAGTGGGTCGGAGTAGACTGCAGGTGTTGTCAAGATCCCCCCCCCAGCAAGAGACCTCTTGAAACAGTCGAATGTAGGCTACCAATTCTCATGCCCCGTCCGTGGATGTCCTGGCTCTTACGTTGGTATGACTTCTATGAAACTGTCCAAGAGGATTTCTTGCCACGCACAAGAAGGGGCAATTAAAAACCATACCATGACAGCACACCAGGAAGCCATCTCCCGTGACGGTATTATCAAGAATATTAAGATAATAGGGAGGGCTCCTGACCAGCGACGTTTGCGACTGCTCGAGGCACTCATACAACAAGAGAAGCCCTCATTGAATACGACGCAAGAAGTGCTCTTCCTCCCCACCAACTTAAGGAGACCTATGTGTATAAATAATAGCACAAGTAATACCAGACCGAACGACACTCCCGATCAAAGAATACCAGATGAGACAAGCAGCCCAGCAGCCAATGACAACGCGAGCCGTGGTGACACAACGCCCAGGGAAGTCATGCCCCAACCTCGACGATCAGCTAGGCTGCAACAGCGCAACCTTCAACGACGAGAAGCGTCTTGAAGAAAACTTCTTTCAACCAATAGCTGGAGCGCATTGCGCCACCAGCCAATGAAAACGCAGCTCGCGGTTGACCCCCTGTTGACCTGCCGCTATATATTGAGTAGATCTTGACAACACCTACAATCTACTCCGACCCACTGCCGTGATCATGCTCGGATGATACCGAGAGAAACGTTGGCCACTAGATCGACTTATATTTTGATTTGTTCATTTACTGTGACAAATAAATAAATTTTAAGCAATATCCCTGAAATTGACTCCTCCTGATGAGTAATATCGGCGCAATACTCGCCAGTTGTAGTAGCAGAGAGAAAGCTACTATTAGAAAAATTTACAAGTTGAATGCAGCAATATCTTTCAATAAAACTTATTATTATTATTATTATTATTATTATTATTATTATTATTATTATTATTATTATTATTATTATTATTATTTCATCGAGCAGAATGGCTGTCTAGATGCCGTCTAGTTTGTGTTGCAGCTTCTCAGTCTCTCGAGTGAGTTTCTTTGTATCATCAGGTAGATCATACATAAGCTGTCCAAAGTTCATTTATTCCCGGGCGTTTCGGTAGGGCTCTTCTCTACCATACTCTTAAGGCGAATAAAGCTCGGGGTGCATCTTTGCCATATTTCAGTCCCCTTCCGGGCCTAAATTTTGGTATATATTTCTCCTGCACCAATAGATTCTGGTGTCCCATGGTATTGCGACATCAATGAGTGATACTTTCTTCTTGACTTTGTCAATCAATGTCACGTCTGGTCTATTTGCACGTATCACCCTATCTGCTCTGATACCATAGTCCCAGAGGATCTTTGCCTGATCGTTTTCTATCACTCCTTCAGGTTGGTGTTCGTACCACTTATTACTGCAAGGTAGCTGATGTTTCTTGCACAGGCTCCAGTGGAGGGCTTTTGCCACTGAATCATGCCTCTTTTTGTACTGGTTCTGTGCAAGTGCCGGGCATTCGCTTGCTATGTGGTTTATGGTTTCATTTTTATTATTATTATTAGTATTTTTTTTTTTTTTTTTTGCTCTATCACAGTCCTCCAATTCGACTGGGTGGTATTTATAGTGTGGGGTTTCGGGTTGCATCCTGCCTCCTTAGGAGTCCATCACTTTTCTTACTATGTGTGCCGTTTCTAGGATCACACTCGTCTGCATGAGTCCTGGAGCTACTTCAGCCTCTAGTTTTTCTAGATTCCTTTTCAGGGATCTTGGGATCGTGCCTAGTGCTCCTATGATTATGGGTACGATTTCCACTGGCATATCCCATATCCTTCTTATTTCTATTTTCAGATCTTGATACTTATCCATTTTTTTCCTCTCTTTCTCTTCAACTCTGGTGTCCCATGGTATTGCGACATCAATGAGTGATACTTTCTTCTTGACTTTGTCAATCAACGTCACGTCTGGTCTGTTTGCACGTATCACCCTATCCGTTCTGATACCATAGTCCCAGAGGATCTTTGCGTGATCGTTTTCTATCACTCCCTCAGGTTGGTGCTCGTACCACTTATTACTGCAAGGTAGCTGATGTTTGTTGCACAGGCTCCAGTGGAGGGCTTTTGCCACTGAATCCTGCCTCTTTTTGTACTGGTTCTGTGCAAGTGAACCGGGCATTCACTTGCTTATGTGGTTTATGGTTTCATTTTTCGTATTGCACTTCCTACATATGGGAGAGATGTTATTTCCGTCTATCGTTCTTTGAACATATCTGGTTCTTAGGGCCTTATCTTGTGCCGCTGTTATCATTCCTTCAGTTTCCTTCTTTAGCTCTCCCCTCTGTAGCCATTGCCAATTGTCATCGCTGGCTAGTTCTTTAGTCTGTCTCATGTATTGTCCGTGCATTGGTTTGTTATGCCAGTCCTCTGTTCTGTCTGTCTTTCTCCTGTCTCTGTATATTTCTGGGTCTTCGTCTACTTTTATTAGTCCTTCATCCCATGCACTCTTGAGCCACTCGTCTTCACTGGTTTTCAGATATTGCCCCAGTGCTCTGTTTCGATGTTGACGCAGTCCTCTATACTTAGTAGTCCTCTCCCTCCTTCCTTTCGTGTTATGTATAGTCTGTCCGTATTTGCTCTTGGGTGTAGTGCTTTGTATTGTCATTTGTTTCCTGGTTTTTCTGATCTATGCTGCGGAGTTCTGCCTTCGTCCATTCCACTATTCCTGCGCTGTATCTGATTACTGGCACTGCCCATGTGTTTATGGCTTTTATCATATTTCCTCCATTGAGTTTTGACTTGAGTATCGCCTTGAGTCTCTGCATATATTCTTTCCTGATCGTGTCCTTCATCTCTTGGTGTTTTATATCCCCTCCTTCCATTATTCCCAGGTATTTGTATCTGTCCCTCATCTATGTGTTTGATGTTGCTCCCATCTGGTAGCTTTATCCCTTCAGTTCTCGTTACTTTGCCTTTTTGTATGTTGACTAAGGCGCATTTTTCTATTCCAAACTCCATCCTGATGTCCCCAGATATAATCCTTACAGTCTGGATTAGGGTATCTATTTCCTTGATGCTCTTACCATACAGCTTGATGTCGTCCATGAACATCAGATGGTTGATTCTGTTGCCTCTTTTCTTGAGTTGGTACCCGGCATCCATCTTCTGTAGTACTTTTGTCTTGGGAATCATGGCTACTACGAAGAGTAGTGGGGACAGTGAGTCGCCCTGGAAGATCCCTCTCCTGATATTAACCTCTGCTAGTCTTATTCCAGAGCTTGTAAGTATTGTATTCCAGTTGCGCATTGTATTTTTGAGGAAGCTGATGGTGTTTTTCCTCTGCCCCATATATTTTCAGGCATTCTATTAGCCATGTGTGTGGTATCATGTCGAAGGCTTTCTTATAGTCTATCCATGCCATGCTTAGGTTGGTTTTCCTTCTCCTACTGTTCTTCATTACCATTTTGTCTATCAGGAGCTGGTCTTTTGTGCCCCTACACTTCCTTCTGCAGCCTTTCTGTTGGTGGGGGATGGTGTTTGTCTCCTCTAGGTAGTTGTATAGCCTTTCACTGATGATACCTGTTAGTAACTAACAGGTGATAGGCCTGTAGTTACTGGCTATATTTCCCTTACTCTTGTCTTTTTGTACTAAGGATGTTCTTCCTGTGGTCATCCATTTGGGTGCTTGGTGATTTGAGATACAATGCTGGAGTTGTTCTGCTATTCGTGGGTGTAGAGCCTTGAAGTTTTTGAGCCAGTATCCATGACTTCATCGGGACCTGGGGCTTTCCAGTTTGGATTTTCATTTTCTTTAGTTGGTGTCTGACTGTGTCTGTCGTGATCTCTGTGAATCTTTGTTTTATTCTCCCTGTTTCTTCTTCCTTGACTTCCTGGAGCCATGTTGCATGTTTGTTGTGTGATACCGGATTGCTCCATATGTTTTCCCAGAGTCTCTTACTTGTTTCGGCTTCAGGAATTTCTGGGTGGTTGTCTTCCCCTCTTAGTTGGCTGTATAGTCTTTTCTGGTTGGTTCCGAATAGTTTGTTCTGTTGGTATCCCTTATTCCTGTTCATGTACCGTTGGATCTTATGTGCTTTGGCCTTAAGCCTCTGTTTTACATCTTCTATTGTGTTGTTTAGTCCCCTCTCTTGTACTTTGTATTTCTCGTTGAGTTCCTCCCTTGTTTTCTTGCTTCTTAGCCTTTTTTCTGCCATCTCTTTCAGTTTACTCAAGTCAGATCTCATCACCATGATTTGCTTTTCCAGGCGCCTTTTCCAAGGAGGTTGCTGTTTTGGTTTCTGTTGGGTTGGTTGTGCTGGTGGTGTTGGTGTTCGAATCCCCATCAGTTCTGCTACTAATCTTGCTCCTGCATATGTCAAGTTATTTGTTTCTGTGATACTGGTGGTGTGTATTATGCCCATTATTTCATTGACCTCACTTGTTTTCTCCCTTAATTTCTTGGTGTTGTAGGCTTTCATGGAAGGGATCTTTGTTCTCTCTGTATCTGGCTCCATCCATTATTATTATTATTATTATTATTATTATTATTATTATTATTATTATTATTATTATTATTATTATTATTATTATTATTATTATTATTATTATTATTATTATTTCCGTTCTCTTTATATACATTTATGAGAGAAAGAGACCTTCGCTCCAGTTAAATCCAAAGCTTTTGGTCTATTGGTACGAGAGAAAAACAAGATCGAAAATTTACTTTGATGTAAATCAAAATAAAATCAGGAAAGCACATCATTTTCTGACACGCAAATAAAAAAAAACCGAATTTCCTTAATAAATATATCTACAAAAGGATGACTATGATGGGCCGAAAAGAAATAAGGTAATTAGATTATATATTTTTAACTAATAGATATATAAAATAATGATTTGAGGAAAAAAATAAATATACAAGAAAATTGAATGGTAATTTCTATCCAAATAAATCCACAAAATAATGGCTATGATGGCTAGAATGATGCTAAAAAATTGTTTTTTAAATAATACATCTAGAAAATAATGATTAAGATGGCAATAAGGACAGAAATAGAATATTAAATTATATATTTTATAACTAAATAATTCTACAATATAAAACTAATGATAGTAAAAATGTAGAAAGTATTGAATTGAATAATAAATATTTAAAGATTTTACCAAATCAAATCTACAAATCTACAAAATAATACTTATGGATACAAAGAAAAACCGAAAAATAAAAACGACTAGATTTGATATTTCATTGAGAAGTAAATTCAACAAAAATGATGGCCCCCCTCAAAAAATGTCAATATGAAGAGGCCTAAAGTGGCCTTATTCACTTTTGGTGGGAACAAGGCTGAGAAACTAATTTCCGCCAGGATTGGGAGGCTGAAAAAGACTTGTGGCTTCCAAGGAGAGAGTCCCGAGGAGATATATTAGCTGGAGTAATTCGTCGTGGGAAATGGGAACATCGCGAGAGGACTGCTGTTCAGGCTGCGTTTAAAACGACATCAATTTAGACCTGCAACTGTTAATAGTCACTGAAACCTCCTAAGCTGAACCCTAAAACATTTTCCCTTGTATTTTACATTATACTTACATATTTGTATATTCATTCATTAATGTGTTCATTTATTTTTTCTTTGCTGATAATTTAGCTCGATATTTCCTATTGCCCTCTGTTACTACTTTCAAATGAACACCGTGATATTCTTTGAAAGCTTGAATTTCAAGACCATGGACCCTATAAGCTTGCTCTATATGAATATGGCTCATCTTCAAAATAATAATAATAATAATAATAATAATAATAATAATAATAATAATAATAATAATAATAATAATAATAATAATAATAATAATAATGACCATTATGATGAGCATCTTAAAAATTAGAACAGAAATAAGGATTAATTATAGAAGTAGTACTGTGGTGATGTTCTTGATGATATGTATAATAAAAGGAGAAGGTCAACAAGGATGAAACGTAGACGAATGAAGAAGCATGAATTACACTGGAAATGTGTAGCGAAATTGTTTTGGTAGCTATTAAATTTTAAAATAATATTACAGTGACATTGATGTTGATTTTTATAATCGAAATTGGAAGATTAAAATGGGAGGAAGCAAAGTTTTGATGTTCCGACAGCCTTATGAATTACTTGTCAGTCACTCGTTTATGCCCTGAAATCCTGATATTCGTTGAAGAATAATAAACTCCAGTGGGGAAAGAATAAGATACTCGGTGAGATCATTTCCTTAAACTATTCTCTTTTGGAGACTTGTACGCATAGATTTTATAAGCAATCGACATTTGAAGAATGCATTTAAGAATAAAATCCATTTCAGAACAATTCAAACGAAGTTTGGTTTCAAAACTATTCTAAAAGCAAGCATGTTTGCATTCTAATTGTAATTTAGTATATAATTGGTAAATCACTTTCGCCTTCAGTGTAATGTACCAGTGGAACAATCCTGTGTCCTGGTAATCACAATCTTCATCATGATTATCAAAGTAAAATTGAAAAGAGAGTATAAAAGTAAATAAAACTTTTCCCCAAATTTTGTCATGCCAAATTATCTCTCTCTCTCTCTCTCTCTCTCTCTCTCTCTCTCTCTCTCTCTCTCTCTCTCTCTTTTAAGTCTGTTTTTTATTTACAGCATTATCCATTTCTTTCATATGGTCCCTTTGTGAAGTTTAATTTTTGATTAAATCAAAAGCCCTCCGTTTCCTATTTGTTAATCACTGCCGTTTTGCTTCTTTATTCATTATTTATAAATTAATAAGAATGAGACATATGAATATAAATATAACATTCATTTGAATAAAAAAAAAATGAATGGAAGTTACTCCAGTGCTAGAGAAGTACCGGATGTGTCTTTTTAAAAATGGCGTGCTCGATTTCAAGGCTTAATGGCTTTTGCAGGACCAAACAAATAACGCAAATGGACGTAGGATATTCGTTCTGGCGATCAACAACCAAAAATTTCATCTCGCTTTTAACTGAATTCAAGTGCTTTCTAACAGACGTAAATTGATACAGCCGATAAGCAAATGGCATCGTCCAATCTTTGATCCTCACTCTACGAATAAATTCAATTACGGTGTTATGGAGTGAGCTGTAATTAATTTGCGTATTAGTATCATGAATGTTGATGTAACTTATTTCGAGACATAGCTGATAGGTGCAGATCTCTCTCTCTCTCTCTCTCTCTCTCTCTCTCTCTCTCTCTCTCTCTCTCTCTCCCAGGTCATTGGTGTTGCTATGGCTGACTTTCAGACATCATTCCGTAAGGAAGAAAAGGAAATTCTCTCTCTCTCTCTCTCTCTCTCTCTCTCTCTCTCTCTCTCTCTCTCTCTCTCTGCTGGACAACTTCCTTTCATTAATATACCGAAAGTTATTTTGAAAGACATAGGAGCAAATAGAATAAATGGTTTTGATCTCTCTCTCTCTCTCTCTCTCTCTCTCTCTCTCTCTCTCTCTCTCTCTCGCAGGGGGTCACGAGCATTAACTGCAACAATACGCCGAATTACTGTTTTGCCTATAATGCAACGCCCTTCCAGCCCATAACTCACTCTATATTGGCATCAGTGTGCTTAATGATTCGGAATATTGGTCAGTAATTAGTGTTAGCTTCAACTCCAACCCATTTTTTTTCCAGCTCACGATAGCCCTACCATTTAAAACTTGCCCCAGTTCGTGGCACAAATTTCAGAATTATCCTCCTACTGCTTTTGTAATAACGTTCACTGTTTTTTTTTTTTTTTTTTTTTTTTTTTTTATCATTGGCAAAACATGACTTACCTCACTGATGGCAAATATGTTTGAATATCCTCATCAGGCTTTACTTTGATATTGAGCTCCTGTTGTCTGTTTGATAACCGCCTGTCATCGTAGCTGTTAAGCTGTCTTCATTCACTAAGAAACAGGACTGAAAGGACACCGGTTATAAAGTAAGGGCAAAAGCTATATGAGTAAATAAATAATCAAATGCATAAGTAAATAAATAAATCACTCAAAAAGTATATAAATAAGTAAATAAATTAATGAATAAACAAGATAATCTAAAATCAAACGTCCTCATAGGGAAACAAAAACTTTTAACTACTTTCTTACGACAGCTGTGGACAGCATTTGAAAACTTGAGAGGTACCATAATCTATAGATGATTACATTCCTGTCACCCTTCGCTAGACTCCAGCACGTTAGAGAAGAGAGAGAGAGAGAGAGAGAGAGAGAGAGAGAGAGAGAAAGTTATGTAGATGATTGCACACTTTAGAGACCAACCAAAAGGGGACGCTGGCTTTGAGATGTTAAAAAGTGATGCGAAACAAACGGGACTGTTGTTCGTCGCTCGAGGCAATTTATATGGAAATCGGTAGCATGACTGAACGGGAAGTCTATCCAGTATAAACATATGTTATACTGACGGGTGTTTGCATATTATAACCTGTAAGTACAGGTTACAATAACATTAGTTCTGGAAATAGGACTGCCATTTTACCAGGATTCCTTAACAAGAAAATAAATTTACCGAATTACAGTATTAACTCCTTTATCAGTAATTTATTGATGAAATAATTTTTTGTACATTCAGAAAAACAGATTATGCCATATTTAATTTTTTCCCCTTCTTTATTCATGCCCCATTAAATACAGTTTATTAACTGCAACTTTTTATTTGATTAATTCACCCTTATGCCTCTGCAGTGTTTATGATAAGCTATCCATTTTTGTTTCATTTTTATAACTAAAAAAAAGTGTTTTTTAGTTAATTCTAATGTGAAAATCATGTAGGAATGAGACGTCTGCAAGCAAAAGTGCTTTTATCTTAAACACTGCGTTTGTAGTTTCTAGCTATTTCTCTTGAAAACCTATTTCTGTTTAGTTTAGTGATAAAATAAGAAAACTTTACCTACATTTTAGTCTTAGTATTGGAGATATATCATCATAAACTTCAATAACTGTCTGTAGATATCACTAGCTTCATTACAATTTCTGCAATTATCAAACAGGGATACATCGTGCCAATTATTTTTATTATTATTATTATTATTATTATTATTATTATTATTATTATTATTATTTTTATTATTATTATTATTATTATTATTATTATTATTATTAAAGCTTCCAAAGAATATGGTGTTCATTCGAAAGGCGTAACAGAAGGTAATGGGAAATACGGAAAGAGATCAGTTATTTGAAAAACAGATCAAATAATAAATGAATAAATATTTAGTAAAATATTAAGATACAAGTTGAATTGTATTCGGGTAGTGATGCACTGCAACCACGCTTGAACTTTTGAAGTTCTAATTGTACGACATCCTCTGATGGGGATGTTCCTCAGTCCAACGGTGTGAGGAGTAAAAGACCTCAGCTCAGGAACTGAGAAGTTCGACAGCGAGGAGGCACATTTACTGCATATTGGTGGTGTTGCCTGGCGAATCTGTTTGTTCTTGGCAGGAAAAGGTGATGAGGGATCTATTGTGAATATGAAAGATCTCCGTTAAAATGCAACTTATGAAACTTATCGTTGCTTTACTGGAAGTCGTTGTTGTGGTTGAAGATTAAGCCAGCCTTGTGCTGGCACGGGCTCTTGCTCCTAGAGCAGCCCGTAACGTTGGGAGTCTGCTGACTCCTCTGTTTATAGTAGATTCACATCAACCGCGTATCTGATGTCTAGGCCAGTCCCTCACGACGCTCCTGATTGGCTTTTGATAAGCCAATCATAGGGCTGGAAACTCTCAGTCTCTCCCGAGAGTTCACATAGGCAGGATGTGTGCCCCACCTCTCCTGAGGGATACTTTTGAAAGACGTGCCTCTCAGAAGAAGTGCAGCATACATCCTGCGTATTGTGAACTCTCGAGAGAGACTGAGAGTTTCCAGCCCTGTGATTGGCTTATTAACAGCCAATCAGGGGCGTCGTAAGGTACTGGCCTAGACATCAGATGCACGGTTGATGTGAATCTGGTATAGTACCTACAGTTGATATTCAGTGACTGTCCATTTGCCCATTTTCCGTCAGATGGTCATGCAGTATACACCGTCCTGTCAGAACTGAATCCCATGATGCCCCTTCATTTCAAAAGTCAGTTAATTGCTCCCAGCATTCTCAGAGGACGTGGTGCTTCAAGGATTCAGGATGCTGCTAAGGACTTCTTTTATCCTTCGAGAACCTGCCCTGGATAAAAGGCTCTTTATTCTTACCTCGTCAACTTTTAGAGTCCTTGAGGACTTTTACATCCTTGCACAGGACATTTCTATCTCGTGTGATGAGTCGACAAATTTCTCGCCAGAGAGTTGTTGAGTGGCGCAATACATATATTCTCTCTCTCTCTCTCTCTCTCTCTCTCTCTCTCTCTCTCTCTCTCTCTCTCTCTCACTCACTTAGCTCCCGTGTATCTGTAGATCCTCTACTAATCTGACTGAAAATGATTTATGTAGAAGTGGAATTGCTCTTAGCAATTAAATGCACTGGGAAAAAATATGTAATATATATATATATATATATATATATATATAATATATGTATACTATATATATATATATATATATATATATATATATATATATATATTCACCAGTTAAGTACTAACACAGCGTGATACATACAGAAATGCATATCCATATCCACACAGAAAAGAAAGATGTTGGAAATTAGCAAAAAACTTTCCTCTCATATTAAAACTGCAAGTCATTAAAAAAATATCAGGTGTGAAAGCTCCTTTATGTTGGCCTTTTATAAGGCAAAGAATTTGTTTTTTAAGGGAGTCTTTAGGACGTATCATGTTTTGTTTTTTTTTTTTTTTTTTTTTTTTTTTTTTTGCCGCCTTCGTTTATCTATGAAAAGTCTTTCATCTGCGATTACCGAGTCGGTAATGGACTAACAAGGTCCTCAGTGCGCATGCCCTTGTTTCTCTTAGCGTCTCAAATTGCCTGACAGTCCAGGCCCTGTTGTTGAAGCTTACACGCTTAAATGCTTCGTTTAAAAACAGCATTATATCTGATCGCACATTATTTTCCTTGGTACCTCCTGTTTCCTCTTAAAGAAGAACATCGGCATTGTGCTTCTTGATAGAGAGAGAGAGAGAGAGAGAGAGAGAGAGAGAGAGAGAGAGAGAGAGAGAGAGAGATTGTCTGTTTTCTGGGCGTCTTGTCGTCAGGCAGATTTTTTTTTATTTTTGTTTTTGTTTTTTTTTGACCGAGTCACGGTCGTCACGATCTGAAACCAAAGTGCTTTTAGTCGTCGTGTTCGTGAAAGTCTAATCGTCTTTGATATCAGTACGGTCTTTCATGCGTGGTTTATTTTTTCTTCAAACTGTTTCAGAATGAATAAACCTTTTGTTTGCCGTGATCTCTCCCGTGTGGCATCAAGCTGCTGTTATTGAGGATGACGGTGAGCGAATCTGAAGACAGATATCTTGTGATTCCCATTTTTAAGAAGAGGTTTCCGTATCCAGATTGGCTCAATGTTCTCTCGTCAATAAACCTCATTAAGCATGGCAGGCTGAATCACAGGTTTTCAGGTTCTCGTTTGTCACATTTAAAAGATTTACCCAGAATCAGATTCCTACCGTTACGTAATCGGAAACCGTCCCTTGTTCTCTTATAACGAATTCATACAAATTTGCCCAGAACAAACATCATTACCGATGCTGCATCTCTCTCTCTCTCTCTCTCTCTCTCTCTCTCTCTCTCTCTCTCCTCTCCACATTCGATATTAAAATGGAAAATGAAAAAGAGCGAATTTTTCCAATCCGATTGCGCACCCAAAAAACCAATTCCTCTCATGAAACCCAGCATACGTTTTCGTACGCCATTTATTAAATATTTTTTCTTTTAATAATTTATGATGATTTATGGGCAAATTTATCATTTCCACGTATAAATCTGTAATTCAGATTTGCTTAAAAAGTTTCATATTAAATTATTTATCATAACGTTCAGCTAATAAGAATTCGAGGAACTCGAATTTAATTTATATAGTATCTTCCTTGGTATCCAAGTGGTTCAGGTGAACCACTAAACGATTAGGTTTCTTTATTTGTTCATCATCAGGATTCAAGGCTTGTAGGGACAAGTGTATCCAAACATAGAGCATATCGAAAAGTTAAAGAGGTGATCGTAACTTTTACACACACCAAGACATACTCCCACTCACACACACACACACACACGCACACACACACACACACACACACACACACACATATATATATATATATATATATATATATATATATATATATATATATATATATATATATATATATACACAGGGTGGGCCAAAAGTAGCCTCCAGATTTAAAAACAGAATCAAAAAATAATTTATTAAAACCCACAAAATTTTTCAGGACGTGAATAAGTGGCATATTTAAGAATGAGTGACATGAAAAGGATAAAAATAAGTAGCATGTATTAATGGCACAGTATTAATTTTCTATTGAAGAGTACTTTGAATGAGAAACAGTTCATGAAGTAACTGTGAGGCTACTTTTGGCCCACCCTTTATATATATATATATATATAATATATATATATATATATATATATATATATATATATATGTGTGTGTGTGTGTGTGTGTGTGTGTGTGTGTGTGTGTGTGTAGACTGAAAACGTATACCAAATAATCACACACTATTGGATCGTTATTTGAGTTCAAGGATCGTCTTAGCCATTTTTTGTCTTCGAACATCGTCTACAAATGTGAGGCCAGGTTGTGACCGTAGAATTCGCGTAGATTCCCATATAGGTGGGAGCTACAGAACTGGATGTAAACTGACTAATCCAGAGCACTCTGATATAAGATATCATGTAAAAATGTGCAAAATTGATATTGATTATAGAGATTATTCTATAAAAGGACAAGCCCAAAACGAAAACGACCGCAATATACTGGAATCTATTATTATAAAGAAGACGGTCCCAAGACTAAATTTTCAAACAACCTCTGTCCAACTGTTTATTGCTTAACCTTTTGTTTTTGTTTTCCTTCTTTCGTCCCTTTCTTGCTCTTGCTGGCTCTTGAGTAAACTTATGTTTTTACTCCTATTACTTCTGTTGTTTAGGTATGTCCTGTTCCTGTGCCCCCTGTTTTTTAATTTGTATTATAAAGTGTGTAAGCACCATTGCAACCTTGAAAATGTTACGAAAGCAACTCTCGTGAAACGTTGGCATCATAAACTAGTAGTAATAACGGTGCCATTTCCTTCTGCCTTCGAGATTATATATATATATATATATATATATATATATATAATCTATATATATATATATATATATATATATATATATATATATATATAATCTAGAAGAATCATAGGGGTAGCAGACCCGACCAACATCCATGTTGAAGAGGTAAAGGCATGTCTTTCAAAGGTATCGTTTATTACACCGACGTTTCACATCACATGATGCATCCTCAAGGCTGGAAATTATATATTAAGAATACTAAAATCATCACTCACTCGTAAAAATCTAAAAAAAGCACAACAGATATTTGACATTTACAAATACAAAAATTAAACGAGGGAACTTGAAAGGAACACCAACCAAGGTAAGAGTTAAAAAGTGACTAAAAAGGCATATATATATATATATATATATATATTATATATATATATATATATATATATATATATATAAGTCATATCACATTTCCGTGATTCATATACATATATCGAGCTACAATGTCCTTTAATATCTAATTCGCTCTACCTCGGAATTAATATATTTTCATATATGCTTAACCGAAGGGGAATTTTTTCTCGATAATAGATTTGCCTGGACCAGGGCGCGAACCTATGGATCCTTTCAAACCCAGGAACGTCAGTGAAGCTTTTCCTACTACATCCAACGCGAGAGGTGGTGTAGTAGGAAAAGCTTCACTGACGTTCCTGGGTTTGAAAGGATCCATAGGTTCGCGCCCTGGTCCAGGCAAATCTATTATCGAGAAAAAAATTCCCCTTCGGTTAAGCATATATGAAAAT
>NC_087206.1:87105654-87118154 GCF_015104395.2 Macrobrachium nipponense
GTTTTGTTTTTTGTTTTGAGAGATTACTTGAGGTGTTGTAATATATACATTACTATTAAACACACACACACACACACACACACACATACACACATATATATAAATATATATATATATAAATAAATATATATATATATATATATATATTATATATATATATATATATATATTACGTAATTTGGTACTTTGAAACCTTGTCGTTACTCCAGGATCTAGAAACGCTACGTCCTTCAGTCTCCAACATCACAGTGGTGAATGAAAGTTTAATGTAAATTAATTTTGTTTACACTCATAAGGTCAATTGGAATTATAAAAATTTTTCCAAAATTCTGTATGTAAAGAAATCAGAAAAATATGTATATACGTATTTCATGTCTAAAGGACGAAACGTCTTATGCACCACTTCCTGATTTCTTAGATGCCTCTACTTTCCTTATTTCTTTCCTATATGAAGGTCTTCTATTTATTATTTATCTTATTGTTCACCGTCTCTTTCGTTTCATCAGGACACTTTTTCTTTAGTTTCTCAAATATCGATTGATAAGCTACATTTCTTTTGTGTTTGTCAGAATATTCTTTACTTTTTATATTCTACAGACATTGCTACGACTTATAAATCTCGAAGAACCTTGTCCAGAACTCTTTATCTACCGAAAGTCTGACATGTTGAACGATATCCTCTTCTGTGCCGTTTCTTGGTAAATAAACCTAGTTCATCAAGCCTCCTCGAAGACACCACTCACGGTTAAACAACCAGTTCTTAACGACTTAATCTGAAAAAACCCTATTTGACTGTCGTGTCGGACCATGAGTTGCTCATTCAAACCTCAACTCTCAGGTTTGTCGATCCCGCTTGACTGCCGGGCTTCATCAGATCTGACTTGACTAAAAAACACCCCACTCACATTCAAACTTGCTTAAACCCCGCCCATTTCGATCGGGCACATTACAGATCACATCTGACGTGAGTGGCCGGCCTAAGATTATATATATATGTATATATATATATATATATATATATATATATATTAATATATATGTGTGTGTGTGTGTGTGTGTGTGTGTGTGTGTGTGTGTGTATGTATGTGTGCGTGTGTGTTGAAACAGAAACCTCCAATTACTTTGTATAAAAAACGGAAATAAGGAATATTACTCAAATCAACACCGCCCACAATATGCCATTTGCAATCATAGTTAATTAATTGGGATATTAAACTACATGCAGAATACATTAATTAAATACAAGTTGAACGAAGCATTCACAAAATTGAGTCATATGACTGCAGTCTAAGACTAAATTATTGCAAGCTAGAAATACACATGTACCTCAGTTTATGTAATCAAAGCCAAAGCATAGAGGCAAAATCGTATAAACATAAACACTAACATACATACACACAGGCATACAAACAGACACACACACACACACACACACACACACACACATATATGTATATATATATATATATATATATATATAATATATATATATATTATACATATATTAATATATATATTTATATATATATATATATATAATAATATTATATATATATATAATATAATATATATACACGCATATATATATTACACACACTATACACACACACACACATATATATATATATATATGTATATATATTATATATATATATGCGTGTGTGTGTATTTAAAAATCACAGTAGATGCACGTGACTTCATTAAATAAGCGAGTACCACAGGAAAATCCAAGCGCTTTCGTCTTTACTAAGACATTGTCAAGGAACGAATGAAATACTGTTGGAAAGAAAGTTATCAGGTAAAAAAAAGATCAAGAATACCAGATGGCTAATTGCCAAAAGGGTAAAAATCAAAGAGATAATCCAGGATTATCGGATATCACACGGTCACAAAACTAAACATAGATTTAACTCTAACAGAAACTACAACGTATCCATATAGTCCAAAACATATAAAAACTGAATATATTAATCTATTCAGTTGTTACATGTTTTGGACTATATATGTGTGTATGCGCGCGCGTGTGGTTGTGTGTGTATGTATGTATGCACGTATGCATATATGTAAGTATATACTATATAAATATATATCTATATATATACATATATATATAATATATATAATTATATATATATATAGACATATACATACATACATTGATATTGCAGCAGGTGTTTCATCTTCTCCACTGAACTTCTTCATTTGATCTGTGAATGGAAAATTTGTAGAGTAACAAACTCTTTTTTTTTTTTTTTTTTTTTTTTTCTTTTTTTTTTTTTTTTTTTTTTCGCGAAGTCTAATTCTGGTGGTCCAATACCTTACTACAGCAGCTTCGGTTGGCAATACTGCAATATTTGCAAGGGGTCGGGCGTTCTTATAATTTACAGACAGGATGGAGGGCATATTAAAGTAGCGATAACTCTGACTGGGTGAAAGGGAAGGTCAGGAAATCATATAACTTGTGATAAACTTCAGCTCTTCCTGCTTATATCTTTATTGATGTCATTCATTTCGTTGTCCTAACGTACCGCTCATTAAAGGATAATTTTTTTTATGGACTGAGAATAAATGTTAAGAAAATAAATGTAAAATAAAATCTCTCCTGGATTCAACCTCTCACAAAACATAATGAAAATGAAATGTGATATTGCCTCAGTTTCCTGTGATGGGAATTTCAATAGAAATTTATATAAAAAGTTTTAAAAAAATACTCGGGTAGATTTTTCTTCAGAGATGGAAGCTATTCTTCTTTGACGCTTTCCTAACAATTCCTCTTTACAATTTATTCTTTACAGAGCTGCCAAAAATACTACTTATTATATTATCTGAAGAATCTAAAACTAATTTTGAAATCAATATTGGTCGAGATTAATATAATTTGAGTTTCTATATTGCAGAAAAAAAACACATCCTAAAAGATGTATGACATTCGGAGAGAACATAAACAGTCATGGGCGATCCCTGAGGGTATTAGGGTTACCTCTGTCGAGGGAATAATTTATCCTCCTTGCAATAATCCAAAGCCTCGGTACGATTCCCTTAGAGGTCACGGGATGAGGGAGGTTGGTGGCCTTAGGTCATTCTCAGGTAGGATTATTTTCTTACAATTTTTATTCAGGACATCTCCTGACTTATGTATGAGAAGAATAAACTGAAAATTCTTTTGAGGGGAAATGCAACGAGTAAACTCATGATAAAAGCTACAAATAGCTATAGTCCATTCACTTAAGGTAGATTCTTGTGCCTACGAGACGTTTGCTTGGCGGCCTCTGATTGGCTAGTACTGGGAGGTAGGCCGCTCTCTCCGTCTCATTATTTTCGTCGGCGGCTTAGAAAACTAGCAATATGTTTATATTTCTTCAATAATCTCACGCTTTGCTCAAGATAGGTAAGTTTTGGTCATACCAAAGGATTCGGTATTAATTGTACAACTATGTCATCTTTTCCTGAAACCAATACGATAAAACACAAAGGAATTACAACGAGTAAAAGTGAAGAGGAAACATTTCATTCTTTATACCTGTTTTTATTTATCATTGGATTTTTAATGATTCATGTCATCAAGATAAAATAAAACTTGCGTTTTCATATAATGAATACGCTGGTGCTTTCAGATTTTAGATGCGTGTAATATGTGAAGAGAAAATTAAGAAGATGTCTTATTATGTTGCATCCGTACTTGACTCGGCCTGAAAGGAAGTCAAGCTTGCTTAATTCTTTTTTTATTATTTCACTGAGATTATTACTTCATATCACTCAAATAAGTCTCATATATCTCTTTCGTTTGAAAATATATTCATATAATAAAATTAAAAACAAATATTCTGAAACAACCTGATTAAAGCTTATAGGCTGAGTTGAAGAGTGCGAAATCTGTTCAGAGTTCAACGTCTTTGCTGGAATGAATTCCCCGCTCCTCGCCTAGATCTCGGCTAATGTTATCAGATGCATCCATCTGATTATTATTATTTTCCTTATCAGATATGTCCAGACATACTGTATGATATTGGATTGAAAATGTTCAGCAGTCATAATGGGAATTCTGTGTATTTCATTAAAGAAAATGCAATGATGTAACATGGTAAATATTGTCGAAACTGCAACCTCATATATCACTAATTGGCAACTCAAATCTCTCGCTGAGACGACCAACACAACGACGCCTTGCAGATTCTCTCGGCTATACCGTCAACTTGAATCATTTACGGATGCAACAAAAAAGACATATTCTTCATTTTCTCTTCACATACTACATGCATCCAAAATCTGAAAGCACCAACGTATTCAGGGTGATTTTACTGTAAGAAAATACAAGTTTTATTTCATCTTGATAGTGTTAATGATGGAAAATCCGATGATAAGTTAAAACAGGTATAAAGAATCAAATACTTCTCTCTCCACTTTTACTGGTTGTAATTCCTTTGTGTTTTATCTTATTGATTTCAGAAAAAGATGACTTAATTGTACAATTAGTACCGAATCATTAGGCATGACCAAAACTTTCCTAGCTTGAGGAAAGCGTGAGATTATTGAAGAAATATAAAGATATTGCTAGTTTTCTAAGCCGCAGACGAAAATAATGAGACTGAGCGAGCGGCCTACCTCCCGGTACCAGCCAATCAGAGGCCGCAAAACAAACGTCTCGTGAATACACCTCGTTTCACAAAATTGTGGAATTGGAATATAAAATTTAGACCAAAGGCCAAGTACTGGAACATATTAGGTCATTCAGAGTTGAAAGAGAAATTAAAAGTAAAAAGGTTTTAGAGGTGTAACAAAAGGGAAACCCCACAGTTCCTCTATGAAACATTCGTTAGGAAAATGAAAGGTACGATTGAAAAAAAGAAGAATATGAACGGAGCTGCAGTAAAAGGAATGAAAGGGGTTGCAGCTAAGGGCCGAAGGGACGCTGCAAAGAACTTTAAGTGATGCCTCCAGTGCACTGGGAAAGGTGTACTGACGCCATTAACCCCTCCCCCCTACGGGGTCACAAAATTGTGGATCAACGTGAACTATTCCATAAGTGGAGTTCTGTAACCTAGAAAGGTATAAACTGATGTAAACTTTTTATTTATAAACTCTACATATACTTTGCTCTACAGACACAAAATGAAAAATTGTAAAAAGTCGGATTTCCAGAAATTAACGAATTAACGTTATTTTTCAATACTCGCATTCTCCGATGAGTTATACCTGAACTCACAAATGCCACTCAGTAGACTGAGATTTTGCATTATAATTAATATATATATTATATATATATATATATATATATATATATATTGTATGTGTGTCTCTCTCTGTGTTTGTGTTTGTGTAATGTGTATGTGCGTGTGTTTTATGTAGTACACAAACACACACAATGTAGGGGAGAGTGGGGCAAGATGATCAGGTGGGTAAGATGATCACCCCCTTCTCCTGTAAGAAGCAAAGAAGAGATTGACTTGTGCTGCCACCTATTAGTTCCTCTATAAACTAGCAGTATTCTGTGAGAAACATGATGCGCTCAAGAAGCATGTTTGTGGATTATCACAAAAAAACTCCCAGAGTAGAAATTCGGAACAACAGGCCATTTCACCTTTTTCTCTACATACCAGAGGTAAGTTTGATTTCATTAGTTGCATGCACCTTTAAACCTTTGTGTAATATTACTCTCCTTCAGTTTTTGCATATTACTTTGTTTACATGTCATCTTGATCATCTTAATGAAAATGGTGGCAATGGGGTACGATGATCACTTGCAGGTGGGGTAGGTTGTTCAGAGTGATCATCTTACCCCAATGCATCACTCTCAAAATTTTTCAGACATGAATTATGTATAATAAATGCATTATATGATGATTATAAGATATTAAACTATGTATTAAATTTAAACTTAAATTAGGCGTACTATTATAGTATGACATTCCATGTATTTATTTAACATATAAAAGTTTTATGTACATAATTGTATACATTTTTTTGAGGTCAAAATGCCCCATGCATACACTAGGAAAACCAATAGAGCATCTACACCTCAAGATGTCCTAGTGAAGGCTGCACAAGCCTGTGCTGAAGGTGGAAAGTTTAAAACAGTTACACGTCAATATAAAATTAATCGAATGACTTTGAAGAGATTCTTTGCAAAATATCAAAAAGATGGACCACAAACATTAGTAGGATACAAGAACCTAGCACAGATAAGGTTTGTATTCAGCCAAGAGTGAGAAAAGGATTTGGCAACTCACATAATAGCTTTATCTGATCGGTACTATGGACTAAGCACTGACAAAGTTAGGTCTTTGGCCTTTGAATTTGCTAAAAGGAATGATATCAACATGCCTAAAAACTGGCTTGAAGAAGAGAAAGCTGGTAAAGACTGGTTTCGTTTGTTCAGACAACGTCGAAGTTTATCAGTTCGTCAACCAGAAGCTACTTCATTGGCACGAGCAACAGCTTTCAATTCTCATGTTGTAAATAAATTTTATGATAATCTGGCTAAGGTTATGGACAAATACAAATTCCAACCTCAGGTTATCTACAATTTGGATGAAACAGGGTGTCATACAGTGCAATCCCCTGGAAAGGTTGTCACCAAAAGGGGACGAAAACAGCTTGGGTCAATCACCTCAGCAGAGCGTGGGGAGCTAGTTACCCTGGTATATGTGGTCAGTGCAACTGGGAATGTCATACCTCCTATGTTTATCTTTCCACGTGTGCATGTCCGAGATCACACGCTGAATATGGCACCACATGGCTCTGTAGCAGCTGCAAATAAATCTGGTTGGATAACAGAACAGATCTTCCCAAAGTTTCTGTTACATCTTGTGAAAAACACACGCTGCACAAAAGAAAAACCAGTTCTCGTACTTATGGATAACCATGAAACTCACATCAGTCTTGAAGCTATTGATTTTGCTAAAGGGAATGGCATAATTTTGCTAATCATCCCACCTCATACATCCCACAAATTACAGCCGTTAGACAATACAATCTATGGGCCCTTCAAGAAGGCATATTCTCTATCCATGGATACGCTCACATCCAGGGAGAACAGTCGCCATTCATGAAATACCTCACTTTGTGAAAGAAGCTCAATCAATTGCAATGACAATTCCTAACATCACATCAGGTTTCGAAAAGACTGGCATTTTTCCATTCAATCGTAACTTGTTCACAGACCTTCAATTTAATCCATCTATTGATACGGATAGACCGATCCTTCCAGCGTCTCACCAGATGTTCCGAAAGTCCAGTCACATGACAAAGACTCTAGTGAAATCATTTTACAAGAAATCCTTAACCATATATCTTCTGGGGAAAATCCACAGGCAAATGTGAAGGATGATATCATAAACCAGAATATAACTTCCCCTATCCCCAGTACATCAACTTGTAAGAATACTAGCTATGTCTCTCCGGCTGATATACTCTCTTTTCCAAAAGCAGCTGCACGTAAAAGGACCAAGCAGGGTGGTAGAAAGAAAGGTAGCACAAGGATTCTCACAGACACTCCTGTTCGCAATGATATAGCAGCTGCCAAAGAAATGAAGGGCAAAGCAGCAGAAAATAATGTTTCAAAATCTCGAAACAGACTTTTTCAGGAAACTCTGCCATCTTCTGATGATGAAGATGATGTTGACATGCAGTTAATACTGGAGGATAGCTCTGATGGAGAACAGAATGATGATGATATTGTTGAAGGTGACTTTGTCATAACTAAAGTAGATGGCAAAGCTCATTCTTTACTCTACATTTCCCGTGTTGATGTCATTGATAATGATGGCTATGAAGGCTGTTTCCTTAGAAAGATTTCAAACCAAGTTGGTTTTGGCGTTGGGAGGCCATCATTTGTAGTTGATGAAGAGGACTGTCACTCTTTCTCAAAAGAAGATGTGATAAAAAAAATTACCCACTCCTCAGTATCTCAAAGGCACCCGTCGAATGTCAAACCAGCTTGTGTTCACTATCAATCTGAGTAAATGGGATTTGAAATATTAAAGCTACTTCTAAATATGTTTAACTGTAAAGCTCTTATTTTCTTAGAATTCACTATTTCCAAAAATTTGCATTTATTTTTATAGTCATAGTTTTTGAAAGAAGATATTCTTTTTTTGGTATATATTTTTAAATTCAGGAACATTTTGTTACTTCATATGATTTGCTGTGTTAAAATAATGTTTCTGTGTTATTAGTATTATGAAAAGTTCTTCCCACTTGGATGATCATTTTACCCCATCAAGGTGATCAACTTACCCAACTTATGGGGCAAGTTGATCATTTTGAAACAAAAATTTTAAAGAAACATTTCATTTACTTCCTCTTTACCAAACAATTTTGTATGCGGATGGAAGACAGGTATATGTATGAATTATTATTGTACAAATAAACAATGCATTTGCATTATTAGTTTTCCTTCCAGAAGTCAAAATGTGAAAAAGTGATCATCTTGCCCCACTCTCCCCTACACACTCGCTATAAATAAATAATTATAAATATTTATATAGCTAATTATACTTATATATACGATGTATTATATATATATATATATATATTATATATTTTCTTTATTCTTTTATTTATTTATTTATTATATATGCATACCACACCCCACACACACAACCCACACACACATAGTTATTTTTAAATTTTATATCATATATTCTAATATATCTTTATAAGTAATAAATAATATATATATAAAATATTATAATAATAATATTTATATATAACTATATAATGATTATATATTATTATAATATATAATATATATGTTTATCATATATATATATATAATTTATATTATACTATATATATATTTTAGTTTATTTTATTATATATGCATACAACACACACCACACCACACAAACAACATATAATATATATATATATATATATATATATATATATATATATATATATATTTATATAGAGATATATATATAAGATATATATATATATATATATAACACACACACACACACACACATATATAATATTATATATATATATAATATATATATATATATATATAGATATATATATATATATATATATATATATATATATATATATATATAGATATATATATATATAATATATATAATATATATATGTATAATATATATATATATATATAATATATCTATATATATATAATATACACGTATATAAGCGCAAATTTTACATTATGAAATCCGTACCTCTCATAATGTGACTTTAAAACCTTACATGAGTAGAGCTTTTTTTTTTTTTTTTTTTTTTACTATCGTCGCTTTAAGCCCTGCTAAAAATAGGAAAATACGGTAGTAGCGTTAACAATTAGTAGCCATTTTCATTCCTATATTAAACTTGAATATGTGATGGATCCTGGCCGAATAATGATAGTAATTCTGAAAAATAATTACAAATCTTTGAGTTCAATGAAACATAAAAATGTGAATTTGCAATCGACTCATTTCCATGAACCTAGTGTCAGCATATTAAAAAAAAAAATACACGACAGTAATTGCTGTTAATCATACAGCATTCGTTTCGCTCCAGCAGGCTTCTATTTTAATCCGTCAATTTCGATTTGAAAGTTTCTAATTGGTAGAACATCGTAAAAGAGAATTGATCACGTGCATTTTGATTAATTGAATCATGGACGTTGAAACCACACGAATGATGAGATTTGATCAATTTGTGATAAATATTTTTTCGTTCTTGTAGAATCTAACCTAATGACAAATTTTCAATGAATCCATTTACTGAAGACTCGTATGGTGTAAATGACGTAACGCAATAATTATTTTCTGGATAACAGTTTTTGATAATTCGTTAAAAAGCTTGTTTGACAAGTATCCAGGGGGCCAGCAAAGGAAACCATATGTCGTAATATTTCATATGGGGACAAAAGATCAGAAACGAAATTATGAGATCTGAACCCAGACAAAATTACGTGTAAATGTACGCAATACCAAGAAGCATTGGAGACAAAAATAAGCTAGCACTACCTTGAATTATGGTTTTCTTGTTCATTTCGTAAAATACAGGAAGAGCCATAAACGTAGACAAACGAGGGTAATTCCGAGAGCATGCTCACATTCACTTTGTTCTGGCAGCCCATATTAGGTTGTAATGTATATTGATATTACAGTAGTTGTTTCGTAATACACACATACACGCACATCTCTTTCTCTCTCTCTCTCTCTCTCTCTCTCTCTCTCATCTCTATATATATATATATATATATATATATATATATATATATATACATACATATATATATATATATATATATATATAATATATATATATATATATATATACATATTATGTGCGTGTGTGTGTCTGATTGTAAAAGCCACAATGCCCTCTTCACTTGGCGAATTCTTCGCGGTTTTTTTTAATACGGTTTTCACTAAGAAAAAAAAATATATACAAGCCTTAAGATCCAAGTACAACAAATGTTAGAAATTATGATGTCCGGTAGCGGGGATTGAACCCAGGTTCCCATAATCACGACGAGGTCACGTTGCCGACCAGTCCATATATATGTATGTATGTAATATATATATATATATCTATATATATATATATATATATATATATATATATATATATATATATCACATATGTATATATATGTAGAGATATATATTATAAAGTGTATAACACGAGTTTAAGCAAAGATTTTGGGAAATGAAAGAAAAAGTCATTCTGAGCATAAAATGTTCTATTTACATAGGCATTTTAAGGCTTCGTTTGCCATTGAGATGAGGTTTTGCAATAATTGTTGTCATCAGACGGGCAAGTAAGATGGCGCCTACGGGATGTCTGAGCGAATAGTCAGGGATATTTTAGGGCGAGGGAGATGGAGGTGATCAATTCACTTGTTACCCTTAATAATCTTACCTCCTTAAATACGGAAGAGGTATATTGAATAAATACTCATTTCCTCGGAAATGAAAATAATTCCCGAAGGCAGATACAGAATAGTTCTCTTGCAAAACTTTACTCTATAAAAGTCTTACTGTTACTGCAACAAGTATTGATCGGGATCATCATTCGAGCTTTTCCGGTGGAGTTTGAAACCAGGACGGAGACTATAAGACGAACAAGCTAACAGACAAGCGTAGACAGAAGATTGACAGAAGGTTTATGACAGACTGTCAAATCCTTTGGGTCTGCCACCAATAAACCCCCATCGCCCCGAATTGAAAACGGACATAAACACTCTTTCATTTGCTAAACAATAATAAACACGCGCGACAGTGTATGACTATTAAATTATTCTCGCGCTTAAGTAGTACTCTTACTACATCACTTCCAAAATTCAGATGCGTCTGTGTTTGCATAAGCGTCGTCAGGACTTTGATTTCTGTATGTTTGCTTGAAGTCTTTTTCTGTCTTCTTTTTGCAAAAAATGTGCAGTTCAGACAAAATCTCTAGGTCATCCCGGACCGAACCATGACCTAAGCGAAACTGTTGTGAGAGAGAGAAAGAGAGAGAGAGAGAGGGGGGGGGGGTTGTTCTTTTTCATTGCCCAGTTTCGCGACTATGCCTCTGTCGTCTGATTACTCATATGGATATTAATATTTCATGAAGTCCTATGTTGAATAAAACGCAGTAGCGATTCCCCTGCCTGTCTTTATTCATATATACATTTTTCCAGATTCTAAAATAGTAATATGAATATATAGTAAGTAAGAATTATCCTGGCATCGTCCTTCTAATTTTTGGCTTTTTAATCACGAAGGGCATTTGATCAATTGTTGATGAAGTTCTCATACCAGGTAATTGTCTTATTTGGCTAATGTTTATTTATTTAATAATAATTCTTAGGCAGTATTAGGGTTTCCTCTCCTAACCTAAAATAAGATCTTCAGAAGCGGAGGCAGGATAATGGAGGAGGCGAAATGCACAAGAAATTACCTCACCAATTTCAACTTCTGTCTTCAGAAGAGCCAGGAGATATAAAAAGTTGAATACTTTGCAATGACAAGAAACTCGCAAGAGTTAAGAGTCGTAGATGAACAGCAGGAAGAAACAGCGAAAAAAGCAGTTAATCATTATGATTTCCAGAGAAATGACACAAGATATGGTAAAGAACAACAGAAGAGAACAACAGAAAAGTACGAGATGTCTTGACGAAGCTGTGATAAAGGAGCATGATCCACCAAGGGGGACAGTGAGGTACGAAAGTGACTGAGTGCCAATTCACTTCCAAGAAAGAATAACGAGGCTCTGTTAAATATGGGAAGTGAAGCATATGCTGATGAAGTTGATGTGGTGTGTATGTTAACAACCACGAAAGGATAGATCAAAGAGATCTCAAAGTGAGACGTTGAATGAAGGCTAATCAGCTGGATGTTCTGGGGTTCACCACTATCACAATGACAAGCGAAAGCGATCGTTGTCAGACAAAGTGAGTCGACCCAGAAAACAAACGAGTTTGAGCAAGATCAAAGCAATGGGAGCAGACATTCTTATGGTAATTTATCATTGACTTTATATCTACCGGGGTCTCTGAGCCGAGT
>NC_087206.1:87123154-87133154 GCF_015104395.2 Macrobrachium nipponense
AAGGAAGAAATGTAAACATTTAAAAATCTGTAGGTTTCAGCGATTGAAACGAGATATTGTATTATATTTCTTTACATTTTATCCAACAAATGATAATAATGTCTTAGGGAAACAGTGAAATGTGAAACTACGAGCTATTGATTAGGTAACGCCAGAAAGAACAGATTTTTTGATTAACAGAACTCTAAAGATGGTTTGTTAAGAGGAGGTTTCTCGAACTGCATATACGTTTTAAATGTCACTGGAAAATGCTAACCACAGTCAGCATTTTTTTTTATGCAATTGTGCTGTTGATGTTCAAAGAGTTAAAATGCGTTTTTCTCTAATCTGTGATACGTAGCATTCAATTTAAACAAAACAAAAAAATACTAATTTTCCTGTTCCGTTTATGCTGCTAAACTGCTGTCCAAATTTTCGATTGAAATCCTTTCATGTCTCTCATTCGCTAGAGGTTTCCCCACAAATAAGCGAATTGTAATTAGTCGGAATGAGAAGCCACTAGTCAAATGCCCTAATTCGAACTTGTTAGCTTCCACGCACTCTTTGTTGACAAAGGTTTCTAATTGAAGCCTCATTATCTTATTTTCCTAGCCAGTAAATATATTCATTAAGACACAGCATTACCATGGCAAACTGTCCTCCCTGGTCGGATAATGATTAAAGCAACTTTGCCGACAGGTACATTATATAACATGAATCTCTCTCTCTCTCTCTCTCTCTCTCTCTCTCTCTCTCTCTCTCTCTCTCTCTCTCACACACACACACACACAAACACCTACACATGAACACATACGAACTCTGTCCGTTTAGGTTACACATACATACACACACACGCACACGAGAACACACACATACTCACCTCTCTCTCTCTCTCTCTCTTTATATATAATATAATACTATATATATATATATATATATATATATGTGGTGTGTGTGTGTGTGTGTGTGTGTGCATGTATACATATGATATACCACATATATACGTACTATATAATATATATCATATATATATATATATATATATGTGTGTGTGTGTGTGTGTGTGTGTGTGTGTGTGTGTGTATATATCATGTATATATAAAGTTTTGTGTATTTGTATGTTCCCCTTTGAGGGAAACAACACGAGGGGACAGAGGCGAGTAAGGGAGTGAGGGTGCGATAATGAAAAGGAGGGAGAGAGAGAGAGAGAGAGAGAGAGAGAGAGAAATGGAAATGTGGAAGGGGAGCGAATTTGGGGAAGGGGGACTGCCCGAAACGGAACGACATTTCCGTGCCCATTCGGCCTCCAACGGTCTTAAGCTGACATTCGGGAAGGGGGTGTTTTTAGTTTGGAGGACATTTTCGTCTAAATACATCCATTCTCCGCCTGAAATGAGCTCTCTCTCTCTCTCTCTCTCTCTCTCTCGCTGCATGATCTTCAACCCAACGGGGCATGTGTTATGAAATGTGAGAACAAAAGATTCCGTGCAGAAATTGTTATCGTTTATTGTGTTAGATAGTATGTAATATTTATATACATTGTATTAACCCGCCTTTTTCGTTATGTCATGTCACTTTTTGTCGATGATGTTATATACAAATACACATATATAATATAATATATATATATATATATATAGTATATAGTATATATATATATATATATATATAGTATATATATTTATTTATTTATTTATATATACTATATACATATATAATATATTATATATACTTATATATATAATAATTTACATATTTATGCATATAAATATATAATGCATATATATATACTGTATATTATAAATGCAAATTTACACACAAACACACACACACACACACACACACACACACACACACACATATATGTTTATATATATATATATATATATATATATATATATATGTGTGTGTGTGTGTGTGTGTGTGTGTGTGTGTGTAAAGTACATTAAAAATATTAATCTATGTGATACACTCTCCATTTAGAACATTAATTTCTACTGTTTTTCGAAATACTTATAAGTAATCAGTTGTCGTCTACGTGTGTCAGTTTTCTCTACTGCTTTATATGAATCTACGAGGTTACTCTTTCAGTGAGCCGTGTACAGAATATAATAATGAATTTAAATAATCTCTTCTGTTGTCCTAGTCAAACCCATAGAATGCTCATGCGATCGCTTCAATAATAGTTGATACTGAAGAAGGCTACTTCGAAGTGAGTGATAACCTTCTATGTCAGGTTTCATAAATTTCAGAAATTATAGAAATTTGATAACTAAAATTTCTCCCCCCCCCCCCCCCTTACAAAAAGACCTAAGGGATTACCTATCAGGATTTATACCTGTGGGTACATCTACCTACACAAGCACACATGCACGCACAAGACATGCACAGTAAAACACATACACAAACACGCACACACACATATATATTTATATATATAAAATATATATGCATACATATAATATATACATATATATCAAATTTATACATGTCAAATATATATATACACATATACATGTATGTATGGATGGTGTTAGTGTGGATGCATGTGGGTGTGTATGTTCTTGTGTTGGCAGATGTACCCAAAGGGAAAAGTTAAACACTCGGTATAAATGGTGATAGGATTTCCCTTTAGTTTTCTTTTTTTCTTTTAGAAATTAGCTGTCGAATTGCTATAATTTTTTAAGTTTATGAAAACCTGATATAGAAGATTATTACTCACTCTGATGTAGCCTTCTTCAGTATATAATATATATTCATATATATATAAATGTATGTATGTATGTACTATTGGTATATATATATCACACACACACACACACACCACATATATATATATATATCTATATATATATTATAGTGATATATTTTGGGTCTTTGGGTAATTTTTGGTTTTGTGTGCTGTTCCTTTAAGCATTATAATAAATCGCCCGTGATGAAAATATCCTTGCGTCGTAGAACGAATATACGTATCTCTTTCTCCATATATATATATATATATATATATATATATATATATATATATATATATATATATATATATACCCTTCCATGCTCCAAAGACATTTCCAGCACAGGCAATCTAGTCTAATGCCTCAAAAAACAACAAACGAACCTAATTACCCAAAGCCCCCAAAATACCTTGATCAAGGGCGCGCCTCCCTCCTTCCATCCCCTTTTCCCCCACATTTTCCTTTTCGAAGTTGCTCCAAAAATAACCTGTGGATCAAAGGGCGCCCTTAATACACTCACCCGCCGATAAATAAGTAAAAAAAGATAAAAGTTGGACGCGCCAATATAATCGTGTATTTGGAGCGACGTTGCCTTGTCTTCTTGAACTGCTCAGGAAAGTTTTGGGGGGACACAGGAAGGCACTTTTTCCTTCCCAGCAATGGTTTCTTATTTTGAGAATCATGAGTCGATGATGGCGATAATTCGAAGTGAAAACCAACGTAAAATGAAACGGATTAAAAGACTTGCATTGTAAGTTAGCTAAATTTGGTTAGTGAGAGAGACAGACAGACAGACAGACGGACAGACAGACAGACGGACAGACAGACAGAGACAGAGAGTATAATGAATGTAAGAAGTAAATCTAATAATTAAATTTTGATAGTAATCCAAAGTAAAAATCAAGTAAAATGAAATGATTGAAAGGATTTGCAATGTAAATTGGCCATATGTGGTTAGAGAGAGAGAGAGAGAGAGAGAGAGAGAGAGTGTGTATTATAAGAAGATGATTAAAAGTATATAAAATAAATCTTAATAAAAACTCAAAGTAAATGTTAACGTAAAAAAAAGGAGGTAAATAAAAAGACTTGCTTTGTAAACTGGCCCTGTTTCGTTAGCTAAATAAACAGAGACAGAGACACGCAGAGATACAAAGAGACAGACAAAGAAAGAGACGGAAATAGACAGATAGAGAAAGTATATTATGAGAAGGCGCATCAAATAAAATAAAGTAGCTATTAATCAAAGGACAGAATCATTTTAACATGATAATACTAAGTTTCTCATTGCCAGTAGGGCGCCTTAAAGGCAATAACTCTCGAAGCCTCAAGTTATAACATCATTTAAATGTGAATTTCTGATATTTTAAAGATAATTCTTATATGGGATGAAATTTCAAGATGTAAGGTTTCATCTGCCGAAAGAATTTTTTCTTTTTATCTCCAATACTTTTGGAGATATTGGCATTTGAATAGGGTTAGGCCGGGCCACCAGGAATGCAATAATTAAAACATCATTTAAATGTGAATTTCTGATATTTTAAAGATAATTATTATATGGGATGAAATTTCAAGATGTTAAAGATAATTATTATATGGGATGAAATTTCAAGATGTAAGGTTTTATCTGCCAAAAGAATTTTTTCTTTTTTGGAGATATTGGCATTTGAATAGGGTTAGGCCGGGCCACCAGGAATGCAATAATTAAAACATCATTTAAATGGGAATTTCTGATATTTTAAAGATAATTCTTTTATGGGATGAAATTTCAAGATGTAAGGTTTCATCTGCCGAAAGAATTTTCTCTTTATATTTCCAATACTTTTGGAGATATTGGCATTTGAATAGGGTTAGGCCGGGCGACCAGGAGTGCAATAATTAAAACATGATTTGAATGTGAATTTCTGATATTTTAAAGATAATTCATATATGGGATAAAATTTAAAGATGTAAGGTTTTATCTGCCGAAAGAATTTTTTTTATCTTCAATACTTTTGTAGATATTGGCATTTGAGTAGGGTTAGGGCCGGGCTGTGCCGGACGGTGTCGGGCCCCAAGAAATGAACCCGTTTTCAGTAAGACTTTGCTTCGCTCGTAATAAGAGATAACAGTGACTAAACATGTTATTGGTCAAAACTTCTATTAACTAACTAGAGAAACTTTCTAACATCAAAGTCATTCGCCGTCAATAATCGAACAGAATGGAGTGCAGCAAATAGAGAGTTTATAGAATCAATGGTATGTTACGTATTGTGGAATGATCGTCTTTTCGTCTTTTTTAATGACTTATTTTTTTTTATTTATTTTATCGCATTATCTCAGTTCGGTGTCTCTAAATAGCACGTGGATGCAAAGTTTTCTGTTTTGACATTCCAGGCATATATCAGTTTCCGCTACATGTACTCAAATGAAAGATGCCTATTTTAATATCAAAAGGTAACTTAAATAAATAATAGAAAGAATTGAAAGCGAATGATTTAAAATAAGAAATAGAAATCGAATAAGTAATGGAGTAATATTTGCTTTTTATAGCCATCATTCCTGCGGATTGTAAATGGATCTTGTTTTGAACACAAATAGCTCCAGCTTTAGCTTGAAATATCCCTTTATTCGACGATATCAGTCAATGAAATTAAGGTGCAAACAGTCCAGCTCTTCTTCTTCCTTCGTCACCTAAACTTTCCTGCCCTCTTTAATGCCTTTTCTCTGATATTCTTCTTTTTCAAGTACTCGTGAATCCATGTGTATTTTTTTATATTAGCTGCTGATTTGTAAATATAATTTAAAGATCGATTAGCTAACCTCTTCTTCGGTGGTATAGATTGGTAACTGAATGTTATGGAATACAAATTTTACTTTGTATTTATATCGGCTTAAGGTATCACAGATGTCGTTGTTTACCCTCTCAAGTAACCCTTGACCTCTTAGGTATGTTTTTTGTTTTCCTTACTTCAAGCCGAGCTTATGTTCGTTAGAATTTTCCCCTGCATTGACATGACTTTACAAAAAATAAACGAATAAACAAATAGATAAAATTAAATTACAATCAGAAAGCTGGAAAGTTAAAAAAAAAAAAAAAGTCATCTCAACTCCCTGTTTATTGGTTATTTGCTCGAATGTGTGACTGAAAGGTCATTAGGAGAATTGCCTTAATTATCTCCAGATTAAAATGCCTATGCACTGACATTTTGAAAGGTCGCATAAAGTCGAACAATCAACGAAAAGTAGCAACTTACTCATGTCGTTCAAAATTATGACAGAGGTACAGAAAGTCACGGTTCAATCTGTAATATATATGCAACGAGATAAAATACGTCATGGCAGAATTACAGAGTCAAAATTCAAACTCTAATATATGCAAGGCGATAGCAAAATCCAATATCTGTTTATCACAGAAATAATAATAGAAACTTTTGTAACCCAGTTTGCTGTGTTACCAATAGATTATTCACTTGGCAAGTTGAAATATATTCAACCCTCCGGGGTCAGTTACGTGTCTGTCAGAAATACGGAGTTCCTAACTACACCTGAAATTACAAGCTTACTTGCCAAACGCTCTCATTTCAAGCTGGTTGGTTTTCGCGCACGCATTGTTTACAAAGGCCCTCATTGAGGGCTTATTATCTTATTTTCCGGCTAGGCAAAAAGATAGAATAGTTACTTCTCGGGTTTTAATTAAAGCCACTTTACCAACATTTACATGGTGTTGCATTAGAAAGAATCTCTCTCTCTCTCTCTCTCTCTCTCTCTCTCTCTCTCTCTACACACACACATATATATACAAATATATAGATATATATATATATATATATATACTATATATATATATAAAGTGTGTGCGTGTGTATGTATATTTACGGGTTTGTATCCATATATACGAGTGTGTGTGTGTGTGTGTACACGTGTGTCTACGTGCTTGTTGCCCCCCTCCCATGGAAAGCACGAAGGAATAAACGCGAGGGAATGGAGGTGAAATAATGAAAGGGGGAGAACGAAAGAATTAGGGAATGTCGAAGGGGCCCGAATTTTGGGGAGTCCATATTGCAGACGAAATGAAAGACGGTATTCCCGTCCTCCCTTTCATGTTCGCAAGTGAATGGTTGGGAAGGGAGTTTTATGCCTGCTGTTTTCTTATCTAAATACATAGCAAATCCTGTGGAAATACAGTTTTATGGCTTCTCTCTCTCTCTCTCTCTCTCTCTCTCTCTCTCTCTCTCTCTCTCTCTCTCTCTCTCTCCTTTATTATATAATTTTTGTCTGCGGATTCTGCGTCGCATGAATCTTAGTTGTTGAAAGAGAAAATCACAGTCTAACAGATAATACTTTCCATCATATTTTGGGTTACATAATTCGTATTTTTTTTGAGGGGGCTGCAAAAAAAAATAAAAAAATGCACAAATTATTAAAGATCTGATTGCTATTGTCTCTTTTAGAAAAGCGACGCAGGAGTGACGTTCATGATTTTCACTTAAAAAAAACGAATACTATACGAAGCTACGAGTGTTATAAAAGACTGTTGCTCTCGACTTGAATTTATCTGTGCAGTACTTGACTCGGTTCCGAGTTCTGTGGCCAGTGTTTTTGGCTTGAGTGCTTGATGGCTGTTTGCCTTCAAGTTTGTTCCCAAGCAGACACGTGATGCAGTGGAGAAACAAATCCACAGATATGTATGGGAAAGTATATTTAAAACTCTGTGTAGATATTCATTTTTGAATGTATGTACCCATACATTACTGTGGATTTATTTCTCCATTTCAAGACTCATGCTACTATGAGAATTCTCAAATTAACATAGCCCCTCCGGTCCGTAGCTGCTACCCCTGACATTCCTTTTACTGTACCTCCATTCTTTTTCTCGCTTCCATCTTACCATCCTTTCTTCCTCCTGTTACACCTTACGGTTCAACCAGCCCGAGAAGAGCCTTTATTAGGCTCAGAGGTCTGGATAAACTTATCCTTTATATAATAATAATAATAATAATAATAATAATAATAATAATAATAATAATAATAATACACCTTACGAACATTTACCCTCTCAATTTCTCTTTCAGCGCGGAATGACCTCAGAGGTCCTAGTGCTTGGCCTTTGGCCTAAATTCTACAGTACAATCCACTCCAAGAAGATACTTTTTATTTTCTCTCCTTGAAATCCGAAATTATTTTTTCTTTAGATATCAACAGTATTGTCTCGTCAGCAGTAATATTTTATAACTATTTATTTGTATCACACCGGTGTGAGGTATTACCAAGCTTCAGTTCAGGTGTATCTCAATACAAATGCCAACTTTCTAAAGCCAATGCTCCCTGTTTTTCTTTATACAGATATAAACTGAAGCGTCGTTTTATCCGTTTCAATGAAAACATAAAAAAATACCTGTAACATTAGTCACTACATTTCATTATGATTTCTTTTGCTAAATCTACATTCTATATGTAGCTCTTGGTAATATGTCACACGCTTTAAGAATAGAAATAAAGAAAAAAAAAACATTCCCACAAATAAGAATTAAAACACACACACACACACAAAGGCCAATATTCTGAGACAGAGATTATGAATATCCTTTTTCTGCTCTTGCCTGAGAGGAGGACCCTCCACTCGAGTCCCAGAAGCATAAATCGAACGAAAGTAATATGGCCTTCGTCCTTGGCAGGTCCTGCATATACTTAAGTGGAGTCAGCAATTTTGCGACTAACTTGACGTAAGGGAATGCAAGTTGATTTTAGTTTTCTCTCTCTATTTTTTTTTCCATGGAGTGGCCTTCTTTCACGTGATGTGTTAGGGTTTTTTTTTTAAGGTTAAAATACATTTATTTCTGTAAAAATTCATTAGTGGATTTATTACAGCTTGAACGATATAGATAATTAAGGAAAAGAATATATACACACATATATATATATATATATATATATATATATATATATATATATATATATATATATAGGCAAATTCCACGAATGAAAGTTAAACAATGGAGTGGTGTTAGGCCTTTCGACTTACTGGCCTTTACTTAACAGACTGCTAAGTAAGGGTGAGTAAGTCTAGCACCACTCCTTTGTTTCACTTTCCTTCGTGGGATTTGTTTGCATTTATATATTCATCAAGTTCCGGATTTTCATAATTGAGTTATACACACACACTATATATACATATATATATATATATATATCTATATATATATATATATATATATATAATATGATATATATATATATATATATATAGTGTATATGTAATATATATATATATATGTATATATCTATATATATATATATATATATATATATATATATATATCATATAGAGAAAGAGAAAAAGACAGAGTGAGGGAGAGAGCGCGTGCAGAAAATTAGTAATCTTCACCATAAATAGCTTGGAATAATAATAATAAAAAAAAGAATATCGAACTCATTAATCAAACCCGCAAAAAGGAACTTTATTAAACCACGAAGTAATTTGTATCCCCTTCCCGAAGCCGCTCCAGAAATATCCGGGAGACTGAAGATTTTCCAAAAAAATATTAAGAATTTAATCATTTATTCCGGATTACGTCACTCGGGCCTCTTGAATGCCAACCTCGGGAAGTAATCGTCTCCTTTCACTTTCTTTCAGTCGCTTTCTTTCCCTTTTGAATAGAGAGAAAGTCCGTCAAAGAAGAAAGAAATATGAAAGGAAATAATGGAAATTATATCAACCTTGAGTGGCAACTTTGGGTGTATTATCGGAAGGCAAATCTGATCAAAAGAAGACGAATCTTCCTCAATGGACAGAAATCCTGGATTTATGATGGCTGATGTCCCCATCAATTATGAATCGACAATTGTAAGATTGGAGCGTTTCCTAGGGCATAGAATTTGTCCTTTATTCCCTTCTTTTATTCTCGCTTTCTTCGTTTCGTCTCACTTCCTGGTGAAAGATGATAATGGATGATAATTATTTCAACCTGAATTTTTTATAATGGATGATAATTAGTTCAACCTGAATTTTTTATTTTATGTAATTGATATGTATTTATAGTATTCATTATGAAGTCGTACACGGAGATAAAGTTTAAACAATTTTTTTTTTTTTAATATTAGCCTTAGACATGATAGTAAATTGCATGTTTCTCCTTTGTGAAAATTCATAGAAATTTAGATGACTTATTAGATGAACCACTGCTTCCTCGAGACAAAATGAAACTCTTGGGAAATTTTGAAAAATATTAAAGGGGAAAACGCATAGCGATATCATAACAAATGTTTAAAAAAAAATTACCATTCGCCCTAGGAAATTCCAACACCCAAAG
>NC_087206.1:87140654-87163154 GCF_015104395.2 Macrobrachium nipponense
TAGCTCTCGCGCGTTATATATTTTTCTTCGTAAATATTAGTCACCATAATTGGAAAAGAATTGGCAAAAAAAAATTTTCTTCCATGTTACTTTTTATTTATTTTTTTCTTTTGTACTTTGCTTTATCCATTTTCTTTGAAAATAAGTCACCAGATTTGTAAAAGGTACTCCACAGCGAAGTTTCCTACGCCATAAATATCTTGCATATTTCTTTTGTTCTTTTGCTTTATTTATTTTCTTGGCTTGACTGAAATGAATACTCACATTTTGCTGTTTACTTGGAAGAAAACAGAATTCTTTTCACCCAATAAACAGAATTCTTTTCACCCAAGTAAACTGCGATATTTACAACTAAGTAATAAACAGTCATCTATTCACCCAAGTAAACACCATTCTTTTCAATCGAATAAACAGTCATCTTTTCACTCAAGTAAACAGCATTCTTTTCAGCCAAATTAACAGTCATCTGTTCACCCAAGCAAACTGCGATCTTTTCACCCAAGTAAACAGTCGTCTTTTCACCCAAGTAAACAGTACTCTTTTCGTCCGAATAAACAGCGATCTTTTCACCCAAGCAAACAGCGATATTTTCACACAAGTCAATGGCCATCTTTTCACCCGAGTAAACAGTCATCTTGTTGCAAACAGTCATCTTCAGTCATAATTCTGCAGCGTAATGTCAAAACAAAGAGCGTAATGTCAACCAACGAGCGGCGAGGAAGGTCTTAGCGGCCACAACGCCATGTCAAGTGCTGAAAAGAATCTCTTTGAAATTCGAAGTTTCATAAAGTGACTCTCTCCTGCATTGTCTGTGCGGGTTTCCGTCCGTCATCCCCCCTTTGTTGGACCCTTTGAACTGCAGCCTCTCATTCCTCTTACTTGTTTCGCATCAAAGGAGCCGCGCGTTCGGGCATCAGGTGGAAGTTCTCGCGTTTGTGTCTTTCCCGGTTTGATGGAATTTGCAAAGCGTTTCAAATCTCGTCTTCCAGACGTGATGATAATATTGGACTAAGGCTTGGAAGTTCTTCATTGGAGTGTCCACTGCGTCTGCGTTTCGTTTATAATTAACAGGTATGTTAAAATGGGAAATTTTTGAATAGATAGATAAACCTGGAATTCAGGACGTACAGCGACGCTCTTTACTCACAAGGCTAAACAATTCCCAGTCGGTTAACATATATATATATATATATATATATATATATATATATATATATATATATATATGTATACATATATTATATATATATATATATATAATATATATATATATATATATATATATATATATATATATATATAATATTATATATGGCAAAAAATCTTTCATCATTCATCTTCACTCAGTGGAAAGGCATTCACTCATAGTGGCATTTTGAAAAACAGAGAGAGATAGAGAGAGAACAAACACACACGCAAGTGACTACCCCGAGCTCTTTACAAATAAGGGATACTCAGATATTATGGAATTTTGTGTTTAAATGTTTAAATTTAAAAGGTAAAATTGTAATGTCTAAAATTATCTAAAAGCATTTCAAGATTGATAACTTGTAGATTTTGCCACTAATGCCTAGAATCTTCACTTTTAGACACACACACACACACACACATATATATATATATATATATATATATATATATATATATATATATATATATATATATGCGTGTGTGTGTGTGTGTGCGTATATATATATATATATATATATATATATATATATATATATATATATATATATATATATGTCTGTTTTTTCCTCTCTCTCTTTGTTTTTCAAACTCCCACCACCATGAGTGAATTCCTTTCCACTGAGTGAAGATGACTGATAAAAGTTTTTCTTATGACAGTACATCAGCGTGGGAAAGCTTTTTACTTTTTTGTTTTATTGTTTCGTCTCCAACATGATATCAAAAACAGAGTTTGCGGAAAATACACATTGATTTCAGTAGTAGTCCCATCTACAGTATTTTCCGTAAAATGATTGCAATGGTTTCTCCGATACTCAGGTTTTCGGTTAGATTTCAAATAATCTATGTGTTCAGTAATAAACTTTCAATGATGTTGCATTTGAACAAAAGCATTTAACCTTTATTGTCAGGTCATAGATTTTCCAAAGTAATTTATGGTAATATTTTAACATACTCATGTAAAAGAGAAAAACTGAACTTTCAGTAAATACCGAAAAAAATTAGGCAGCATATTTTTTCAGGCAGAAATACGTGATATTACAATGACTGTTTGATACTGAGAGCATAAAAAAGCGTTTTGCAAATGACGAAACTCGTGCTTTTCGTACATGCTGAATTTTGTGCATCGCTAAAATTATATCAGTTGACGACTGACGATGCGGCATTTTCACAATTAAAATGTTCGACAATGGATTTTTATCAGGGGTAGCCCGTGTTGATTCTAATCAGAATCAATCATTGGGTCCATATCTATAGTTTTCTGTCTTTAATCTTTAATTATTGATTTTCGAATATGTTTCATTTTGCGCATGGCTATGAGCAAACAGGCGCGTCATTTTTACAATTAAAGAATTTGGCAATGGAAGGTTAATGGTGTGTTAGTGGTATGTTGATTCTATTACATATCAATCATTGAGTCCATAACTATATTTTCTGTATATTTTCTTGCCTTCAATTATCATTGGAACGATCCCAGACGGGGTTACCTCGAACCATGACTCTTGCAAAAGCATATAAAAAAAGTCTTCAGAATGCAAGGCAGGCTTCGTTCTTCAAAGGTGCAAGTTGAAGAGAGAGAAAAAAAACTAGACGTTTCTCTTAATTGAAGTGTTTATCCTTCCTTACCTGACCGTCTTTGAAGCTCACCCCGTGACATTTAGGTGCCAGAAGGAACGTCAATTGTTTCTTCTTCTTTTTTTTTGACATTTCTAGCGTTTGTTTGGTAATTCGAAAACGTTCGTAGTTCGTTTCGTATATAATAGAATGTGATGTTTCACACGTGAAATAATGCGCGAGAAATTGTATTCAGAATGATTTTATGGGTCAGGTTTATGCAGTTGTACATTGCACTGGATATTCAAATGGAGGAATGACAATGCCAATGGGTATATATATATAATATATAATATATAATAATATAATATATAAATATATATATATTATATATATATATATATTATTTATTATAAGATATATATATATATATGATATATTATAAAATCTATATATAATATATATTAATATATATATATATATATTATATATATATATATATATATATATATATATATAGTGAGCAGAGAGAGAGAGATAGAGAGAGAGAGAGAGATAGAGAGGAAGTCAAAATGTCAACAATGGTGTTCTTGTTCCAAACTAGAATTGTGTAAACACACACACACATGTATATATATATATATATATATATATATATATATATATATATATATATATATATATATATATATACATACATATAGTATATGTGATCTATAACATACATACATACATATATATATATATATATATATATATATATATATATATATATATGTATATATAATGTTATAAGATTAGAAATACAGCAGAACACATACAAAACAATGAACATCATAAAGAGTAGCTTCTTACCACACGAGATAGACAGCCACAGGAACGCCACACCACCGCCTTGACTTTAGAGGGAGGGAGAGAAAGAGAGGATATTCACGTCAAAAATACACGCGACGTTTTTGTCTCCCTCGAATTGGCAGAGGGCCGCCGCTTATTAGCAGGTGCTCTCCCGGCCTTGGCACTAACACCTCTTCACAGCTGAGAATCAAGACTTCGCATCGAACCCGGCTCGTCTGAATTAACGAAGAGAATTGTGAAATGTAGCGACAATGCGTATGATATCTCCCACGTCTGAACGCGACCTCTATGAGTGAGCGAGCGATCTTTCTGTTTGAACCGAGAGCGGCACATTCGGTTACAGGATGAACGGTGGTTTGTATGTGCTTTTTCCGAATACCATTTATGACTATTGCTTTGTTTTTTTTTTTATTTCCTCTCGCTCTCTCGCTCTCTTTTTTCGTGGACGTGTCTCTCAGTGATGCGTGTTCCCCGACCCCGATAGTGCGTCTAAAAATAGAGTCAGGCATTGCCTTTCTGTGTTAAGGTTACTCAGTTCGAGTAAATGTTCAGTTTTTCCGTTTTTTGTCATTTTCTTTTTACAAAAAAACATTTTTTTATACCTACTCTCTAAATGGAACATATATTTTGCATCACTTTCAACTTTACTTTTTGTGTGGACGCCGAGTTCCTAAATATTTTGACAGGAAATGCCATGAAATATGCTTAGTTTGTATCCGAAGCATTAGCAAGTTGTAGTAAATAATTCGTAAATGTTGCAGCTGCAGAAAATGTTATTTGCTATAAAATTCGCATATTCAGTCATCAGACTTGAATGAATTCGTAAATAATTTAATTTTCCACGATATTGCATTTGAACAATTTATTTTACAGTGTATGTAAGTACTTCATTGTAGGGCCATAGTAATATTTTAACATACACGTGCAAAAATATCACTAACTGTAAAATTTTTCGGATATTTAACCACCAGATGTAAATAATACTATAAGAATACGAATTACAAACGTCATAATCTAACTCTAAACAGGTCTGGTCGTAGCTGCAAGGCTGGAAAGAATTTTGCTTGTGGGGGGGTGGGTATCCTTTACCCTATATATAATACACTGGCTTTACCAGCACGATCTTTTATTACTAGAAAAGTCTGCATCAGCATAAATAACTGGAACACAACGATAGAACTGTCGCTAGTTTGTACCTCTGTTCTCCACGAGAGCCTTAAATCGGATTAAGTTAGTGTACGTTATTTGAAAATTTCCCTTATGACCTATGCACATAGAAGTCAGAATCTTGGCAAAGACAAGGCTATGACACCAATAAACATAGGAAAGCATGATATATAATTAGTAATGTTGGGGCATATTACTAATTTGTCTGTGGACAAGTGACAATACGAACTGTATAACATTATAAGCTTTGATGAAACCAGAAGTTGCGATGCGACTTATATTAACCATTCCTCATTATAACTCTCGATATTCTAATTAGTAAAATAAACAAAAGTACTAAGGAATACTGATAGAACGGCCCGCAGGTTGAATGCAAGAAAAGTCTAAACTGGATAAAAGAGTGGGTCTAAAGATAGCTCCCTAAAACGTGTTTGCGATTGATACACGACGTAGCCATGAAAATGATAAGATCCATATACCCTGAGAGTAGGTACCACTGAGTAAGATAAGCCACGGCAGGTTCCCGACTTAATTTTATAGATATCAATCCTATGTAGAAGGTTAGGATCTAGGGTTTTGTTTTGTACGTTTCATTCAACTCTATTCGCCATTACGTTGAATTTCGAGATATCTTTGAGAAAGGGATTGTTTAAATGGGATGTTAGTGTTCATAGCTGCGAGTTTTGTTATTTGAATGTGTGGTTGTTCCCTGACGTCTGTTGCTGATTTTTATATATTAAGGAGAGAGAGAGAGAGAGAGAGAGAGAGAGAGAGAGAGAGAGAGAGAGAGAGAGAGACTTAGGAAAGTTAAGATTGATTCAATTAGGTTCAATGCAAAGACGTAAAAAAAGTTAATTTGACCTATTCTGGTGTGTTACATTAAACCGATATCTCTCTCTCTCTCTCCTCTCTCTCTCTCTCTCGTCTCTCTCCTCTCTCTCTTCTCCTCTCTTCTCTTCTCTCTTAAATAAATAAATAAATAAATAAATAAATAAATAAATAAATAAATAAATAAATAAATAAATAAAAATTCAAGTATTCTTACCTGAATAAGGATATCATTAAAATATAAATATAATGACATTCGCCTGAATATTTTTAATATTTTTATTTTAAATCGGCAATTGGCAATTCACCAAGTACGATAACAAGCATAAGAATTGCTGTGTAAAATTTGTCGTCTGATGTCCCCTCGACTGGCTATATTTCTAAAACACTGCACGTCTCTTATTTATGAATGAATGAAATACTTGCAGGTTCTTCTTTATAAAACGTACAACGAAGGCTGATAGGCAATACTTCCTTTTGCAAACTCTTACTCGAAAAGAACGAAGGGTTTATTTCCTTTGATGTTTAGTGGGTCACTGGAGAGCTAAAGGTGTTAGGCTTGCAGGATTTTGTCAATACGATTAAATGAATTTTCTCTGAAATGACTCATTGCTTGATTAACGTTTCCAACTTGACATTGTTCCTGTTTTCTTTGTGATTGGAAGAGATGTACATGTACATAGATGTTACTGATACAACCAAAGCTTCAGAAATTGCTTTCGTGCCGAGCAAAGAATGCTGTGATGAACAGAAACCGATGTGATTAACAAAGACTGCTGTTATTAACAAAGATCACTAACGATCATGACGATTTTACACTTTCTGAGAAACATAATGTATTGTGTTCTTACCCTTGGCTTTGCAGTGAAATTATTAAGAAATACACAGCCTAAGAATTATCAGTCGACGATTGATTATAATTCAGAAAGCAGTTTTGAAAATAGGCAAGTTTATCCCATACTGATGAGGTGGTTTCCCCTGACAGCAGATGACTCTAGAGAGAGAGAAAAAAAATAATATAACAGCCATCTTCAACCGGTGAATCGAACATGTCCACAACATTAACAACTTCATACACCTTATTTCATAAAAATATCAGCAGCAGCTTATACCCACTGCGACACTCTTAGCGCCTCAGTGGCGTGGTTGATATGGTATTGGCGTCCCACCTCGGTGGTCGCGAGTTCGAATCTCGGCCATTCCATTGAGGATTGAGAGATGTGTATTTCTGGTGATAGAAGTTCACTCTCGACGTGGTTCGGAAGTCACGTAAAGCCGTTGGTCCCGTTGCTGAATAACCGCTGGTTCCATGCAACGTAAAAATACCATACAAACAAACAAACCACTGCGACACTCACCTCTATCTCGCCTGCCTTCTTGTGCTTCTTGTAAGTTAGGGAAACTCCTTCCCAGAGTCTCTTTCACGTCATTTTTGCAGACCATTCAAGGCTCTCATCTCTGAATTACTTCCGAATTGCATTTGCTTCACATGACACTTTTTTTGCTTCTTTCTTTCCACATGAGCAAACCATCTCCAAACTTTGATCCTCTCTTATACTGACACTACCTACTTCATTTCTCCTACCCATCTCAGCAGCTGTGATCATGTCTGCTCTTATCCTAAGTATTACATAAGGAAATTGAACGTTTGGAAAAAAAGACCAGGCAATGGAAAGTTTAAACAGGAAGATAGAGAGAGACGCAGAGAGAAACTTTTTCCTGTTTTTGATATTACGAAACTTCGTACCTGTTTCATCCTAGATTGCCTTTCTTCATTACCTTCCGGTTTTCCAGGAAATTTGCCTAATTAAATGAAAATAGCTTGCGCCATGTTCATTGTGGGTATTAAGGCTGACGTCAGCTTCATAATTGCATACGTGAACGACTAACTCCACATAAACGCACACATACACATATGTATACATGTATGTGTTTGTATATATATATATATATATATATATATATAATATATATACTATATATATATATATATATATATATATATATATATATATATATATATATATATATATGGTACTCACAAAAAGTAAAGTTTACGCATATGGAAATAGTGAACTTTCTTTTTAGTATTTATTCTTTTTATATCCTTAATATCTAGATATAATAAAATAACGAGAAAACCTTATGATAGTAATTGGCGCCTACGCAGTCAAGAGCAAGATATGTTATTCCAAAACTTTATCCATTTATTCCCATAATATGGAAAAGTTATGTGACTCTAGGCTACAAAATATGAGAGAATATGAATATGTCGATGAGAGTTTGATGTGAGGGAAGAAGGAAAGAAAACCGCGCATTTAGAGATCAAAATACAAAGAGTTGACCTTTAAGTAAACTTGAGAAGCACGATTTTAAAACAGAAAATGACACGCTGTCATACCAATTGCTGATCTGCAAAATAAAACAACAGCGAAAAATTCATGTCATAATCGTTTGGAAACGGAAAAAAAAACAAAGTTGTTTGTTTATGAGGGATGAGAAATTGAAAGCCTTCAGCAGTGTGCGTCCATCTCGGTCAAATATTCATTTGCTCTGGAAATGGCAACGGTCAAACGGACGTTGATGATGATTTACATCAAAAGTGAGAATACTTTCAGTAAATAAGGTGGGCGGGGGACATAAATCTATACACACGCATATATGTATATAGAGTGTATATATATATATATATATATATATATATATATATATATATATATATATATATATATATTATATCTTATTATATATGTATGTATGTGTGTGTTCATGTGTGATTACTTTGGACACATGGGAAGTAGGAGAAGTGATATAGAATTTAAGGGTACTTGACATTATTTAGCACGTCAGCGGAATTGATGTGGTAGCAATAGTCAGAAAATGGGATAGTAAATAACGAAGAACGGATAGGGGAAGAGCAATGAAAGTTTAAGCAGAGATATGTAAATAAAATATCATTATAACGCTGTTGCTGCTGTTATTCGAACCGTCAGAGAATTCCAGTCATCATCTAGAACAAATCTGCAGTTTTGGATTGTGGATCTGATCCTCACTTAGTATTTATTTATTACTGAAATAGTTTTACCAGACCACGTAACAGATCATCAGCTCTCACAGGGCTGGCCTGAAGGATTTGCTTTTATTTTTTTTTTATTTCTATTTCGTCGAGAGTATGTACATATATAAAATATCATGCCTTTTAATTTGAATTAAGTAATGTTGTACGTTACTTATTTATGTATGAATCTATATATATATATATATATATATATATATATATATATATATATATATATGCATATATGATTTTTTTTCACATCACCGTGATTCATATACATTCATCGAGCTACGAATGTTCCTTAAAGTCCAATCCGCTCTACCTCGGAATTAATACATTTTCATATATGTTAACCGAAGGGGATTTTTTTTTTAGTTGATAATAATTTCGTCCTCTCTTGGTTTCGAACTAGCGCCCAGAGGGCTGAGGAGAAATCAGGACTCCAGTGACATTATCGACTCGGCCAACAAGTGAGGTTATAAGTTGATACTGACTCCGAGCTTACAAATCTCTGTCGAACTCAGGTCTCTGTAATTAGAATCGATATCCAACCCCCTCTGCCATGTTAACCAAGTCGAATGTTTGCCGCACGTAGAGCGAATTGGATATTAAGGGACATTTGTAGCTCGATCAATATGCATCTATATGTAATATATATGTATGTATATATATATATGTGTGTGTGTGTGTGTGTGTTCCTGTATATGTATAACTAAATCACGAAAATATGGAACGCAATGAATATATAAATACAAGCAAATGATTATTTAAAGGACAGTGAGTCGAAGGGCATAGCTCTAATCTCTGTTTCACTTTCCTTTGTGGAATTTGCCTTTATATATATGTGTCTAATACGTATATATATATATATAATAGTATATATATATATATATATATATATATGATATAGTACACATATATACATATATATTATATATATATATATAACTATATATATATATATATATATATATATATATATGTGTGTGTGTGTGTGTGTGTGTGTGTGTGTGTGTGTGTGTGTGTTGTTGAATGAGAGCTACAATCCAGCGAGGTCGACATTACTGCTTTTCCATTTTTAGCAATAATATATCACTTCAAGCATAATAGCTTAATACCTCCTGCAAGACAGGTACTGAGGAGAGGAATCCTTGCTTGTTATTGGCACCGTTTATTGACGCCGTACAAGTTTGACAGCGCAATTATTTGGCGACTTAAAGCGGGCGACTTAAAGGGATTTTTCCTCGCTTTCTTCAGCGATCACCTTTGTTTTTTTTTTCTGCCTCTTTTTTAGTCTGAATATTTTGTTATCTGTTATGAATTTTGCTTTAGTATTTTGAAATCCTATATTTATATTGTAGTTTATACAAGTCGTTACCATCATTCAGTGGTTTTCTTTAGTTTACCATTTATATAGCAATAATAATAATATGTTTACATAATTGTTGTACCATATGTTTGTGTACATTATATATATATATATATATATTATATATATATATATATATAATATATATATATATATATATATATATATATATAAATATTTGCAACTGTAATACCCTCTTAACTTCTTGAATTCTTTGCTTGTTTTTGGATACGCTTGTCACTACAAAGCCTCAAGATCCAATTTCAAAAGAAATTTTTAAAAGAAATTGTGATATCCGGTACCGGAAACGAACCAGGTCACATAATCAAAAAGAGGTCTGGTAAAAAAGTGACCAGTACATTCTACACACACACACACACACACATATATGTGTATAAATATACATATGTATATATATATATATATATATATATATATATATATATATATAATATACATACATACACACACACACCAGTTTTGCGATCTGTCAGGTCCCGACTCTAATTTCATTATATAGAAATGTCCCCCCGATAATGGGGATCTTATATAAAGTCAACGTTCCCGAAGAAAAATGTAGATAGATAAAAGATTCCTCGAGTATAGAATCGTCAGTTATGCTATTTGTCCAACAGATGGAAATGCAAATCAGAAAACTTAATACAGAGGAAATGGGTGTATTTATACGTAAGACAACAAAGACTATTACGATTAACAAACGTTTGTGAGAGACATAGAATTGAACATCAATGCTGGCTGCAACATATTTTTGTAGACGGATTCAAATAATAGGAAGAGAAACAACAACAACAACAACAACAACAACAACAACAATAATAATAACCTAGTTAGAAAACTGGATATTTGATCCTGTTTATATCTTCTTTATTGACTACCGAATAAACGACTTTGGGAAAGGAAGGAGACACTGATTATGGTATTTATATTACTTATACTTAATCCATTAGCCAAGAAAAACACGATTGTGAGGTTTATTTAATCTCAAATGAATCCATTAACCAAGATAAAACTAACAGTTCTTGTGAATTCAATGCTCTTTTATTCATGAACGGAAGGTCAGACGTTTCTTTAGCTATCTTACGTATTATTGCATTTAAGAATAGTTTTCTTGTTCTGACTTGATATTCATAGCAAATAAATCTGAATTTATATTTATATTCTTATTCAAATTCATATTCATATCTGTCCCTTTGTTACATCATCAACAATACTATCTGACTTTTGCTTGGTAATTGTGAAAGTAAATTTTCATTCGGAATATATGGACAGACTAGCGTCATCATAAATATTATATATGTCAGTATAATTGAATCCGGGTGTACATTTTGTGCAAATGAAGCTTATTCTGTTGCCAGATGTCTCATAGGTAGGTATTGAAAACTAGCTATGTTCAAAAGATACACACACACACACACACACACACACAAATGGACACAAACTCACGCAAAGTTATAAATTCAAAGTTTGCAGAGCCTTAAACAACTTGGGAAATGATTTTCACAGAAACAGTTTATCTTCCCGTAAAAACATTGTTTTCAAAAAGATGAAATAACAGCGTAAACATCTTCAATCTATAACATGTGAGCAGCATCCCACCTGTTCCTGAAACAAGGATAAAAATATGAAGCTGCAGTCTCTAAAAGGATTAAACCTGTTATTTGAAGCCTGGAAGTAAACGTATACTCTGTCGGATATCCTTACATTAGGCTCATAAAAGAGAATCCTGATCAGCAAAGCATCTTTAATCTGGTTTCCGGGAATAGTCTGTAAAATTTTGATAAATGAAATTGGAATCTCGTCCAGGAAAACTGCAATTGGGTGACTATCAAAATCCAATCACCATTCTCCTGGAAAATTGGAAGGTTGTCACAATTCCAGCAGTCTTTTTTTTTTCTTCTTTTTTTAGAGGAAATTAATCTCGCAGATAATGACTCCGTGTTTTTTTAAAATATATATTAGATTAGAGTTTTCCAATGTAACTTTAACTGTAATTTTGAGTAGACTTACTATAACAGATGAGATTTCTTTTTATGATTTGTAATATCAGCTGAGAATCAGGGAGTCATATAGACGTTAAAAGAGATAGGGATAATATTTGCAAGCATATTTAGTGGAATGAATAAACAGAAAATAACAACTCTGTTGATCAAATGATTTTGACAAGACTCCTCGAAGATATCTGGTTCAAGACTAAACCTCAAATTTTGAGTCTTTAGTCTCCTACTGGATGCCATACGAAATACGCCCTGTTATTACGTATATGATATTCAGTATCCTGTTCATGTTAATCATAAATTATATATGTAATTTTCCCATGTACTTAATTCTGAATCAGCATTGTTTACCTTATTCTCATAAAAAAACTAAATTACGAATCCCTTGAAAGATTCTTGGAAGAAGAGACTATTCAATATATACACCCAATTATATTCTGCCAAAATTTTTCTTCAATACCATTCGGCTGTTACCATCTTGGCTTGAAGTACCAATTTGGCATATTGATCAACTGAGATTCCTGTTGTCAAAACCAGCTGTTACAAATAATAGCGGAGCCAATGGCGCCTCTCCTCCGGAGCCAAGATTCATACTGTCAAAATCAGCTGTTACAAAATGCCAAGCGGAGCCAATGGCGTCTTTCCTCGGAAGCAATACGACGTCCAGGTTAAGAGGACGAGAGAATGCAATTAAATCGGCTACGCTTCCCGAGGAAATTCAATGGAAAGAGACGACGTAAAACGCAATCACTGTAATTCTAATTAATTGACACTTTGACCTCTCGAGGTCTTTTTTTTTTCCATTTCGGGTTTTATGATTCGTTTGAGAGAGAGAGAGAGAGAGAGAGAGAGAGAGAGAGAGAGAGAGAGAGAGAGAGACGGGTTTGGGAGAAGAGACCGATAGGCAGACAGAGACGGGGAGAGAGAGAGAGAGAGAGAGAGAGAGAGGAGAGAGAGACAGACAGACAGACAGGGAGAGAGAGAGAGAGAGGAGGGGGAGTTATGGTTTTCTATCTATCTCGCTTCTTTCTGGATGGGTTACGCCGAAGTGAAAAGTGATTCAGCACTATTGGATTTCCATCTAACTCATATCAGGCTGACAAACGCACAAATATTGGTTTCTCTCTCTCTCTCTCTCTCTCTCTCTCTCTCTCTCTCTCTCTCTCTCTCTCTCTCTCTCTCTCTCTCTCTCTCTCTCTCATTAATACCCCAAGAATAACGATTTTTCATTCAGTCTTTCACGTATTTTGCTTTTGCAAGGTGTTTAAGGGCAGAGGTATCCAAACAGATTATTAGTCGTTATAGGATAATCGTTTTTTGTAAACATTTCCTTTTGCTTGCGTAATATTAAATGAAAATTCTGTTCCCGGATCACTTCTTGAATTTAAGGAGCAGTAAAGGATCGGAGTAGATTGTGCGATATAGAAATTAAATTGGTGTCAATTTTATCAAGCAAGACCCAGTATTTGAACAGTTTTCAGGTATCGCTAAAAATCATTCTTATTTTTCAATGTTTGATTGCAAGCAACAATCAAACTCTGCTGTTTCTTAAATCAATCAGTTTTATAGAATAGATTCAGAGCTAAATGGTGCTCATAGGTGCTAAACTGGTAATAAAAATATGATTTCCCAGTTCGCTGAGTTATATGAGTACCACCTCTCACTGAAAACGGCTTCAGTTCACGATTGGTCTAGATATTTTTCGCTGAGAATGCTACGTTCGACATTATAAAAACTGTATTATGTATCTTTGCTTAGCTGGATGGGTTTCGGGCCTTATCTGGATAGTGGATTCGTTCCAGGGTTTAATGAGCTCTGCCTTGGCTTTGACCTGTTTTTTTCCTACCTGAAGTTATTTTAAAATCTTATTAGACATTTCAATCCTTTGGGGCACTTACAGGTGGTATAAACTCCTAGGTATGATTGAAAGTGTTTGCTTTTTATTTTCTTGTAAAAGAAAACTACTGAGATGGCCATCTGTCTCTCTTCCGCACGTTTTTGTTTACCTCAGATCTTAAAAACTACTGGGCCGTAAATTGGTATGATGATCATCCACCCTCCAATCAACAAATATACCAAATTGCAGCCCTCTAGCCTCAATAGTTTTTATTTATTTATTTATTTATTCAAGGCTAAAGTTAGCCATAAACGGCGCCTCAGTGGCGTGATCGGCATGGTGTTAGCCTGCCAGCTTGGTGGTCGTGAGTTCGATTCTCGGGCATTCCACTGAGGGGGTTAGAGATGTGTATTTCTGGTGATAGAAGTACGCTCTCCACGTGGTTCGGAAGTCACGTAAAGCCGTTGGTCCCTTTGCTGAATAACCACTGGTTCCATGCAACGTTAAAACACCATACAAACAAACAAAGACATAACCGTGCGTCTGGCACTGCAACAACACAGGCTACCACCGGGTCATGGCGGAAAGTCTCATGGGCCGCGGCTGAGAGTTTCATAGAGCATTATACAATGTACAGAAAACTCGATTTCCTCGGCGCACTTTTTACTGATTTTTTTCGTAATTGAAGTGTGACTATTTTAGTTGGCGAGTTACTAGGAATCCATAATGGAGCTTTGAGCGAAACATTGAGAAATTAAGAGTGATGTTTCTCTATTTCATTCCGAGACTCCCACGACCCAACAAAGGAAACTCATGGTCTTCCGTCATACCACCTACCTTGCGAACTAAATTTTAATTACTTCCACGGGAGGAAGCCCTTTGAAAACAAGGACTCAAAGGCCACTGGAGTCGCTGAATTTCCTACGCGTTGAAGGGTTGCCCTGAGGAACTCTCATTAAGCCATGTAAACCTTCCAATCCTTTCATCTGTTAAAGGTTTCATGTAACCTAATGGAGGGAGACTCAGGTTCTAAGTTTCGTTTACAGTACGGGCAGTTATTTTTCTCGGGCTGGGAAATCTAATTGATGTTAGTTCGTTGGAATTCTCTTGATCTACGGGTGGTAATATTAGTTTTTGCTGTTGCACCCAGTTCACGGTATTCATAAGCAATGTATATGTATATGTATATGTATACAGACATATGTATACACTCACATACACACACACATATATATATATATATATATATGTGTGTGTGTGTGTGTGTGTGTGTGTGTGTGTATATTTATGATTATAATCACTTTAGCACGTGATTCATTCATCATACAACCCACAGGTGAAAAATACTAAGCAGGGTGTAGGTACTGACCGGTTTCGACTTTATTTCCAAGCCATTGACGGAGGATTGATACATACTATTAGAAGTCACAAATATATACTATACTACAGAGACAGTACTGACGAACATACACACAACCTGTGGGGCTTGGAAATAAAGTCGAAACAGGTCAGGACCTACACCCTGCATATTATTTTTCACCTGTGGATATATATATATATATATATATAATATGTATATATATATATATATATATATATATATCTCTATAATAATATATAAATGTATATATATGTTTCTATATATATATGATATATATATATATATATATATATATATATAATATATGTATCTATATGTTTCTATATATGTATCCATATATATATATATATATGATATATATATATATATATATATATATATACATATACATATATATATATATATTATATATATATATATATATTATATGAAATTTATATATATAAATATATTAAAATTAGAATAACCGAATCAGCTTACGATGCAAATTGACATCTTATTTATCAAATAATTGTAAGATACAAGAGGAGGAGTGCCGGAGATCTACCGACATCAACGGTAGCTTCCTTCAGTACCTTATATTGTGAGAGCACCAAATATTTGGAGGATTTCGTAACGTTATCATAGAAAGATAATTATTTATTCCGTAACTTTGCTAGAAAGATTTACGTGGAGTTATATCACATGATTATGACGTAACATTTGTGCCATGTGATTTTAACAGATTGTAATTGCCATATTACTATATTTCATTGAGTGGAATCCATACAAAATGCTTCATTTATTAATTATTTATAATTCGAAAAATGCAACACCTTATTGATATTTGATTAGAGTATGTTGATCCCAATTACTATACCTAAGGGAACTATTTACTTCCCTGTTAATTAGCTAGGTAAGCCTGTCATAGCGAGAGAAATACGCAAATTGACCTTACCTTTTAATGAACCTGTACCACGTTCCTACAGTATCATTATTATGAAGATGTGGCTTTCTTTCATGTTTAAACTGTCTTTAATGTTCTCGAAAGATGATCTCAATCATGTTCTAAAGCGACAAATTATTCAACCCGACGTCATCTCTCCTCGTGCTGTGGAAAGAAGGCAATATTTTTTCTCTCTCCTCGGCTGAACGTGATATGAATAAAAGATCCCAATCTCTTTCTCAGAAAGATTCCAGTTTATTTCTCAGGAATCGACTTTACTATAGGAACCATTCCTAAGGGAACATCTCGGCTGGACTAATTAGTATGACACACGAGGCACGATTTTTTAATAATATTTTTGTAGGGTGGGATTCCCGATGACTTCAAGGAAATCATTCCTGATTCCTTTTGATCAACTGTTCCTGAGGAGGAAAAAGCGGAAAGGATAATATTGCTTGAAGCGGATGGAAGGTCGTGGGAATAAAGGGTTATTTCTAATTAGGGTTCTTCCGTGAATAAAGTTTCTAAATTGCGTGTGGGTCGTTTCGAAATTAATCATTTAAATTTTTAAGGAAGAAATTGAAATTTATAATAAATTTCTTAGTAAAACGTCGAATGAGAATTCTAGGATTAGGGAGAAATCTTGGTTGAGGTAAACTAGAAAAAGTTTATAATGCAAAATTAAAAGACCTAACACGTCGGTAACTTATCGCAAACGTATCCCAAACAGATTGGAAGCATGTCAGCGACTGTAAGCGGCGAACGAATCTTAAGGAAATGTTGGCTGGCCATATGAAGTACTGGTTAGGACCACCAGTAACGTGTTCTTTGTATTTGACATGTTTGTGATGTGTGAGCGATAAGTAGCTGAAGTGTTTGCGACATGTTTTGTTGCGAAGTAGACGCACTCTTAGGATACGAAAATGGAGAGAACCTATTGTGTGTAAAAGCACCTATCACCTCTTTAATGTTTGTTTTCACGTAGTGAGAAAATGAATAAACGAACGAGCAGAAGGTAATCATATAAATTGTGAACAGGGTTAGCGAGGATTGATTTTAGTGGATAATAATGACTAACTAGAGTTAATAAATGTATAATTGAGGAGAGAAGTATAAACAGAAATCAAGAAAATGGAGAGAACCGAACATTAGTGAGTGATTGAAGTGCGGATGTAGATAACATGCAAGGATGGCTGGATGTTGTATAGTTAGAATCTGAGAACTGTTGAACCTTGAAGGTATTTGGAGCTTGGTGAAAGGAGGGGACCAGAAATGTCTAGGAAAGTAAAAGTAAAAAAGTGGGAAGCTATTATTTAATGACAAAGGTACCAGTCTATTCAATATATTATTATTCACAGTTTTGCTTTCTATATATAAAATTCTGAAAACGTGTAAATTACACACACACACACACACACACATATATATATATATATATATATATATATATATATATATATATATATATATATATACATATATAATATATATATATAATATTTATTATATATATATATATATATATAAGTCATATCACATTTCCGTGATTCATATACATATATCGAGCTACAATGTCCTTTAATATCTAATTCGCTCTACCTCGGAATAATATATTTTCATATATGCTCTAACCGAAATGGGGAATTTTTTCTCAATAATAGATTTGCCTGGACCAGGGCGCGAACCTATGGATCCTTTCAAACCCAGGAACGTCAGTGAAGCTTTATCTACTACACCACCGCGAGAGGCTAAAAGTTCATGTCGCCTCTCACCCTCATATACCTTTCGCGCGCAGGTAATTAGTGGTTTGGAGACAACATCAACCCACCTCGACTCCGGTAGTGTTTGTAGTGCTTTTGACAGCACGTAGCCAATCTATAAGTCATATCACATTTCCGTGATTCATATACATATATCGAGCTACAATGTCCTTTAATATCTAATTCGCTCTACCTCGGATAATATTTTCATATATGCTTAACCGAAGGGGAATTTTTTCTCGATAATAGATTTGCCTGGACCAGGGCGCGAACCTATGGATCCTTTCAAACCCAGGAACGTCAGTGAAGCTTTATCTACTACACCACCGCGAGAGGCTAAAAGTTCATGTCGCCTCTCACCCTGGGTTTGAAAGGATCCATAGGTTCGCGCCTGGTCCAGGCAAATCTATTATCGAGTAAAAAATTCCCCTTCGGTTAAGCATATATGAAAATATATTAATTCCGAGTAGAGGCGAATTAGATATTAAAGGACATTGTAGCTCGATATATGTATATGAATACGGAAATGTGTATGACTTATAGATTGGCTACGTGCATGTCAAAAGCACTACAAACACTACCGGAGTCGAGGTGGATTGATGTTGTCTCCAAACCACTAATTACCTGCACGCGAAAGTATATGAGGGTGAGAGGCGACATGAACTTTTAGCCTCTCGCTGTGGTGTAGTGATAAAGCTTCACTGACGTTCCTGGTTTTTGAAAGGATCCATAGGTTCGCGCCCGGTCAGGCAAATCTATTATCGTAGAAAAAATTCCCTTCGGTTAAGCATATATGAAAATATATTAATTCAGAGGTAGAGCGAATTAGATATTAAAGGACATTGTAGCTCGATATATGTATATGAATCACGGAAATGTGATATGACTTATAGATTTGGCTACGTGCTGTCAAAAGCACTACAAACACTACCGGAGTCGAGGTGGGTTGATGGTGTCTCCAAACCACTAATTACCTGCAGCGCGAAAGGTATAGTGAGGGTGAGAGGCGACATGAACTTTTAGCCTCTCGCGGTGGTGTAGTAGATAAAGCTTCACTGACGTTCCTGGGTTTTTGAAAGGATCCATAGGTTCGCGCCCTGGTCCAGGCAAATCTATTATCGATAAAAAATTCCCCTTTTTTCTTGGTTAAGCATATATGAAAATATATTAATTCCGAGGTAGAGCGAATTAGATATTAAAGGACATTGTAGCTCGATATATGTATATGAATCACGGAAATGTGATATGACTTATAGATTGGCTACGTGCTGTCAAAAGCACTACAAAACACTACCGGAGCTCGAGGTGGGTTGATGTTGTCTCCAAACCACTAATACCTGCGCGCGAAAGGTTATATGAGGGTGAGAGGGCGACATGAAACTTTTAGCCTCTCGCGGTGGTGTAGTAGTATAAAGCTTCACTGACGTTCCTGGGTTTGAAAGGATCCATAGGTTCGCGCCCTGGTCCAGGCAAATCTATTATCGAGAAAAAAATTTCCCCTTCGGTTAAGCATATATGAAAAATATATTAATTCCGAGGTAGAGCGAATTAGATATTAGAGGACTTGTAGCTCGATATATGTATATGAATCACGGAAATGTGATATGACTTATAGATTGGCTACGTGCTGTCAAAAGCACTACAAACACTACCGGAGTCGAGGCGGGTTGATGTTGTCTCCAAACCACTAATTACCTGCGCGCGAAAGGTATATGAGGGTGAGAGGCGACATGAACTTTTAGCCTCTCGCGGTGGTGTAGTAGATAAAGCTTTCACTGACGTTCCTGGTTTGAAAGGATCCATAGGTTCGCGCCCTGGTCCCAGGCAAATCTATTATCGAGAAAAAATTCCCCTTCGGTTAAGCATATATGAAAATATATTAATTCCGAGGTAGAGCGAATTAGATATTAAAGGACATTGTAGCTCGATATATGTATATGAATCACGGAAATGTGATATGACTTATAGATTGGCTACGTGCTGTCAAAAGCACTACAAACACTACCGGAGTCGAGGTGGGTTGATGTTGTCTCCAAAACCACTAATTACCTGCGCGCGAAAGGTATGATAGTGAGAGGCGACATGAAACTTTTAGCCTCTCGCGGTGGTGTAGTAGATAAAGCTTCACTGACGTTCCTGGGTTTGAAAGGATCCATAGGTTCGCGCCCTGGTCCAGGCAAATCTATTATCGAGAAAAAATTCCCCTTCGGTTAAGCATATATGAAAATATATTAATTCCGAGGTAGAGCGAATTAGATATTAGAGGACATTGTAGCTTGATATATGTATATGAATCACGGAAATGTGATATGACTTATAGATTGGCTACGTGCTGTCAAAAGCACTACAAACACTACCGGAGTCGAGGTGGGTTGATGTTGTCTCCAAACCACTAATTACCTGCGCGCGAAAGGTATATGAGGGTGAGAGGCGACATGAACTTTTAGCCTCTCGCGGTGGTGTAGTAGATAAAGCTTCACTGACGTTCCTGGGTTTGAAAGGATCCATAGGTTCGCGCCCTGGTCCAGCAAATCTATTATCGAGAAAAAATTCCCCTTCGGTTAAGCATATGAAAATATATTAATTCCGAGGTAGAGCGAATTAGATATTAGAGGCATTGTAGCTCGATATATGTATATGAATCACGGAAATGTGATATGACTTATAGATTGGCTACGTGCTGTCAAAAGCACTACAAACACTACCGGAGTCGAGGTTGGTTGATGTTGTCTCCAAACCACTAATTACCTGCGCGCGAAAGGTATATGAGGGTGAGAGGCGACATGAACTTTAGCCTCTCGCGGCGGTGGTGTAGTAGATAAAGCTTCACTGACGTTCCTGGGTTTGAAAGGATCCATAGGTTCGCGCCCTGGTCCAGGCAAATCTATTATCGAGAAAAAATTCCCCTTCGGTTAAGCATATATGAAAATATATTAATTCAGAGGTAGAGCGAATTAGATATTAAAGGACATTGTAGCTCGATATATGTATATGAATCACGGAAATGTGATATGACTTATAGATTGGCTACGTGCTGTCAAAAGCCACTACAAAACACTACCGGAGTCGAGGTGGGTTGTATGTTGTCTCCAAACCACTAATTACCTGCGCGCGAAAGGTATATGAGGGTGAGAGGGCGACATGAACTTTTAGCCTCTCGCGGTGGTGTAGTAGATAAAGCTTCACTGACGTTCCTGGGTTTTGAAAGGATCCATAGGTTCGCGCCCTGGTCCAGGCAAATCTATTATCGAGAAAAAAAATTCCCTTCGGTTAAGCATATATGAAAATCATATTAATTCCGAGGTAGAGCAAATTAGATATTAAAGGACATTGTAGCTCGATTTATATATATATATATATATATATATATATATATATATATATATATATATATATATATATATATATATATATATATATATATATATATATATATATATATATATATATATATATATATATATATATATATATATATATATATATATATATATATATATATATATATATATATATATATATATATATATATATATATATATATATATATATATATATATATATATGAATAACTTGATCACGAAGTATATAAAACGTGATGCTATGTATAAATAAAGGTTTTTTTGCCACGAAGGAAAAAAATGAAAAAGCGAGATAGCCGAGTTACTTTCGGTCCTATTCGGACCCTTCCGAAAGTACTCGGCTATCTCGCTTTTTCATTTTTCCTTCGTGGCAAAAAACCTTTATATATATATATATATATATATTATATATATATATATATATATATATATATATATATATATATATATATATATATATATATATATATATATATATATATATATATATATATATATAATATATTATATATATATATATATTAGCCTGCGTCACATCATGACGCTTGCATTTTCACCCTCATTTTTAATTTTCAGAAAACTAGAATAACGGCTAAAGTAAGAATGCGAGAATATGGCGTATATTGCCTAAAGCTATTTTTTTCAGATTTTAGTGCCAGGGAAAATAAGCCCATTTCGCCTTGCTGTCAAGTACATCATACGTCCCGCTTTTCAGCTCTTAATGACACCATCATCGTAAATCAGATTAGTGTCAAAATACGTTTAACGTACTTTTGTCACACTTGACATTCCTTCAGAACTTAATTTTTCTTTTGAGACAGTGTAAATACAATAGCTCTACAGGAAGCTACCCCGAATGAATCCCCTAATCCCCTATGGGATTCTCAGATCATCGACAGAATCGCAGCGGCACACTCTTTGAGAACATCTGCTAGCTATTAACGACGTCCTCCTGACAAACTCCCAGGGATCTCCGTCCCTGAAGTCTTTTGTTTAATCCCCTATCCAGCTCCATATAATCCCCTTGAATAACCTCCAGTTTTCAATAGCACTTCTAGCCACTCAGACTCGCTGGTCACCAGTAAATGCCACCTGCATTCAGTCACAACTACTCATGGGAAAAATCTTGAGATAATCTTAAGGTTCTCACCCCTTCTCTCCTACTGCCGTTGTGTAAAAAATCCCTAGGGGAGCGAGAACT